>NW_027641054.1:0-97603 GCF_949752795.1 Hyperoodon ampullatus | reverse complement strand
GGGGTTGGAGTTGTAGAAATTGATCCAAGTTCTCATAAATATCAAGAGCTAGAGCTATAAATTCAATTCTTTTTTTTTTAAATTCCAAAACAGATGGTCCTTCTGAAAATTTACTATGTGTAGGCAGAAAAGACTGAAAAAATAAAGGACACAAAGATGACAGAGGGAAGAGATGTCTTTATGGGGGCAAAGTTTATTTGATAAGAGAGATGACTGAAACATTAGGGCTGAGCATAAGTACCAGGAACATGAATTTAGAAATTAAACATGGAATTTCCATAGTATAGCAGTGAGGGAAAATCATGTGATTCCTGGCTGCCGTGGCTGCCTTCTGCCTCCAGACATATTTTGTTTGTTTAGCAAAAGTGTTTTGGTTTTATTTTTGGTTTCTTTTTGTTCTTAAATTGAATCATTACCTACATTTACAAACTAGGAGATTATACCCAAAAGTCTTTATTTCCTGCCACTTTTGAAAAGTCTTAAATTGGCAAGCCTTAGTCTTATGCCTGTGTGGCCACAATTTTCAGTAGAGATGATGAACAGCTAACTCCCTTCAGACGGGACATGCATTCTTCCCTTCATCCAGGGACTCACCGCAGCCTGCTTCAGACACTTACATTACTTGCTTGGCATATGTAGGCATTTGAATTTTTAAATTTTGAAAGAGTGAGTAATGATCTGATCTTACGTTATAGAATAAAAGTCATTCCACATGTATTTATTAATTACCAGGCATGCATCAGGTGCTGATCTAGGACCTAAAATATAGTGCAGTGAAGAAACCAGAAAAGTTCCTCCATGGAGATTCTATTCTAACGTAGATGGCAGGCAATAACTAGTATAATCAGTGTGTTAGTGATAAGTGCTAAGGAGAAAATAAAGCTGGAAAGGGGACAGGGAGTACCACTGGGTTACTATTTTAGACAGGGTAGTTAGGGAAAGTCTTATTGAGAAGGTGACATTTCTGTAAGAACCTAAAGAAAACAATCCCCGTGACTCTTTGAGGGAAGAGTGTTCCAGGCAGAGAAAAAAAATCAAGGACAGATGCCTGAATGGATTTTCTAGTGTGTTAAAGGAACATTAAAGAGGCCAGTGTGTGTGTGTGTGTGTGTGTGTGTGCGTGCGTGGGCGAGGGGTTGCATAGAGTGAACCAATAAGAGCGGTAACACGGGTTTGGATCTGAAATGCCTTATAAATTGTTAGCAGTCCAAATTTCATGAACTGTATGTCCATAAATATTAGGCCCTAAAGGAGTTGCATTTATGCCAAACTTGCTCTAAGCTACAAATATTCCCCAATTCTCTGAAATAAAAGTAACAGTAACCTGTGCTCTTTACCTAGATACTCCATTGCAATAGATTGCTTGGAAGAAAGGATGCAGGTTAGAACAATAGATAAGAGAATCAGAATGGTTAGATGCTAATCCTGATCCTCTGTTGTTTTTTTTTTTTTTTTTTTTTTGCGGTACGCGGGCCTCTCACTGTCGCGGCCTCTCCCGTTGCGGAGCACAGGCTCCGGACACACAGGCCCAGCGGCCATGGCTCACGGGCCCAGCCGCTCCGCGGCACGCGGGATCCTCCCGGACCAGGGCACGAACCCGTGTCCCCCGCATCGGCAGGCGGACTCTCAACCACTGCGCCACCAGGGAAGCCCCTCTGATCCTCTTTTGATTGTTGAGTAATGTTCCAGTTATTCATTCATTGCCTCTCAGCTTCAAATCCACCCTTCATTACCTGCTCAGCTATAGTGGAGTTAGATCCTTTAAGCATTTTTCCTTTGCAGTAAACGCAAAATTAAGCTTTGTCAGTAGAGGGTGCTAAAGCAACATAGCAGAAGGAAGTGTTTTTCCCTTACTGGTTCTGGTGTGAATCTGTTTTGCTTCTTGCTTTTAGTGCAAGAATGCTGGTGTAGGAACATACAGTGGTACCCTGCTTCAACCCTACACCCAGAGCATGCAGTCTGATGCACCATCTTGCTGTAGCTCTCCCAGTGGGATACCGTATATAGTAGTTCTCTTGCTGCTCTGCTGGTGAGCAGGCTCTAATACCCTGACTCCTTCAGTATGCCCACCTGCCAGCCTTGACCAGCCTGCACCCCAAAAGATATTTCCTGCTTGCCTAGCAACTGTAGACCAGCTCTGGCCTGGACAACTCAGCGAACTTCTCCAATTAGACCTAATTCCAGACTTGGAGAGGTCTCCTCACCTGTCCAAGCTGTACCTTCCTCAGGTACTCTCCCTCAGCTCTAGAGTTTTCTCTTGAGCTCTCATTACACCTTTATATTGAACTTATACTTAATAACTCTTTGTTATTTAATAATTTAAATATCATTTAATTTGTATTTACTGTATATCATAATTCTTGGTATTAACTTTTGCCTGTTCAAATCATGGTATGGTTTCTAACCTGATTGGACACTGAATGATACAGGTGGTAGAGCAAAATATTAATTCTGAAACTTACAGACAAATGTTTATTTTTTCAGTATTCTCAGGGACGCATCAAGTTGAAAAAGTCAGCCAAATCATTACTTGACTTGCAGTTATCAGAGAACTCAAGAGTGAGGCTAGCATGACAGGTGGGGTAAGAGAGGCAACTGATAGAGGTGTAAAACACTCTTGACTAGCAAAGTGAACTTAATAAGGAATAGAAAGATATGGCTTAATTCAGGGACATGCATATTTATTGGGCAATTTTTACATGCAAAGCAACTGTGTCACTTGCTCTGAAACTTACAGTGATTTTATTCACTATGTATATTTGTTGAGCAACAGTTAAGTGCTGGCACCAGATAACTTCTGGGTAATTCCTAGGATAACCACATAGTGTAGACAGGGAATTTCTACCTTTCAAGTAACTTAGAGTCCTATGTGGAGGGAGGGGTCGGGGGAGACAGGGAGGGAGGGAAGGAGAGAACATAGGTGGGGAGGGGTGGGGAAGAAACACACACACACTCACACATGCGGAGTCACATCATGATGTGATAAACTTGTGATGGGGGTGATAGAGAAGTAATAGAAAGGTCAAGTATATCAGTCATGGAGAGGTAGAGATGTTTTCAGTGTGAGCAACCTTTCAGTTAAGGACCCCAGTCTATAGATACTGCATTGTTATCTTTATGTATAACACTAAATCTCCATAAGTTAATTTCTGAGACCACTTAGTCTCATTACAAGACTTAAACACTTTGACCTACCACTTACTGTTCTTGAACAATAATTTACTGAATCACCTGGTAGTCGAATAATGAAGTCAACTTCTTAGATGCTACTCAACACTCATGGAATAATTTGCTGGCCAGATTTTGCTAATTAGAGGAAAATAATTAATTCACAAGCTGGAAATACCATGCTAATCACAAACAGTCAAACTTTAATAAAACATTAGGGCAGGAAAAGCACCCAATAATTTTATTTCATCAATAAGCCATGTATATCCAGGGCATACATTTACATATGGTTAAAATGTGTTAGCACAGATTCAAAACAGCATACCTTTGTTTAAGTACTGCCTCTTTTAAATAATTAGGACTTAAACCCACCAACATTGTAATTTAAATTGCAAATAGAAAAACACAGAAGATCTATTTATCTGAATCTGTACGGTCTTAAACATCAGTGCTGGTAACAGTGCTTTTCATTTAACAATATTTTTTTCCTATCATATAAATAATACATTAGGATATAAAACTGCCAACCTGTGCTGTACATGTTTATTATTCATTATGTTTTCTTGTTTGGTTCCGAAATATTTATTAGTATGAACTCATCAAGTTGTTTTATCCTTCAGGAGTACGTTGAAATCTTAATCCTGTTCTTTTGAGACTCAGTGAACCCTGGAATTAATATGGTAGCTGAAATAGAGGAAAGTTTAAACCACACTTCTTTGGCACAGGATCAATGGATCTGTTCCACTGTAAACAAATGTTGGTTCAGTCAAATTAGCCATCTGTCTCTGATGAATTTAAACAGTAATGTGACACATTTTAGTACTGTAACAAGCTTTTGCTTATTTTTAAGTTTTTACAGTGAGAAGGTATCAGTGGATAATAGTAGGCTCCAGGTTTCCTCTTCAGAGGAATTCTTGAATTGCACTGTAGCATCCCTCTTCCCTATCAACAGCTGTTGCAATTTGTTACAGCTGCACATTTGAAGGAACTTTCATTTCTAGATTCTACAGTTCTTAAATTCTTCTACAGTCACTTGACCTCTTTTCAAAGTCTTTTTTCTTTGTGGGTTGACCAATTTAGTCTGCCATTCTTCTGTGGAGTGGTCTATAAGTTTTAACTACGTGCTTAGAGTTAGTGCCATACTTAACTTTCGAATAGACACAGAAGGTGTCTGCTTCTTTTGTTATATGACTAACTTTGGGGCAAGATCATATATTTAGGGGAATTAGATCACTGAAATGCCTTGATGGCCAAGCTATATGGAATACTCATGCTGAGCTGCCAATATTGTTGGTGGTGTAAATAAAAGCCTTTTACTTCTTACAAAGAAGTTGTTAGTAATTCTAGACTGTCTTGCTGGAAAATTTTCACATTATTACATACTCTCAATTATGTCTCACAATGGTATGGATATATTCTGGTGTTTATTCTTCACCACTGTTTCAACTGGTATGATTATTGACTAGTGTGATCAACTAGTTAATGGAGTACTTGTGAACTCTCAGTCTGAGTAATAAAACACTTGGAAACTCCCATCTGCTTTAGCAATATAAAGCTCACAAGAACTTTCATACTTCACAATAGACATAAGACGATTATTACTTTTTTGTATGTGCTAATGTTGACATCACATCTGTACACACAATGCCCAAGGTTATAGATGTGCTCTATAAATATTGGACCAACAGCTGGAGGGGAAACGTGTCTTAGTTCATTCAGGCTTCTATGGCAAAATACCATAGATTGGGTGAATTAGAAACAAAAAAAATTTATTTCTCATAGTTCTATAGGCTAGGAAGTCCAAGATCAAGGCCCCAGCAGATTTGGTGTCTGGTGAGGACCTGCTTCCTGGTTCATAGACAGCTGTCTTTTGCTGTTTCCTCACATGGTGGAAGGGACAAGGAAGCTCTCTAGGGTCTCTTTCATAAGGGCACTAATCCCATTCATGACCCTCATGACCTAATCACCTTCAAATACCATGACATTGGGGATTAGGTTTCAACATACGAATTTGGGGGAACACAAACATTCAGTCTATGGAGACATTTAAATTTGTTTTAATAATGCATTTGTATGTATTTTATTTGGTAATTTTTATTTGCTTAACTGTTTTTGTGGTAGGTTAAAGTATGGCCCCTAATTCTTCACCGTGCCCTATGTCCAAACCCTTGCCCTTTGTCTTGTGTCTTTGTAGTTCTTCCAACTAGAGTTAGAAATCCATTTCCTGATTTGGGTTTAGCCAAGTTATATGCTTGGATCAATGGGATGTTAGCAGAGTTTGGGAGTGGTTTGTTATGCATTATTTTTGTGGCTAAAATTTTGACTGACACTGTAGCTTTTATTGTGTATATGCATTGACTTTAGAACTATTGTTTTGGAAGTCAAAGAATATGAAAAATTTCAGTCGACATCTATTTCATGTTTACTTGTCCCCTTTTTTTGTCTGTGAGTTATTTATATAGGACATCACCGTTCCTAAGACCCATAATCTCCCTCTATTACTGTGTCTGTCACTATTTTACTGAAATCCACTCCTCAACTCAGAGCCACTGCTTCTACGTCCTTTGTAACCCAGAGCTGACTAAACCCTTTCCTATTGTCTGGGTGATAACTGCAAACTCCTCACAATGACTGCCAACTCCCTTACAAAATCTTTCAGAACAGCCCTTTCCCCTGCCTGCTAATGTAAGACAGGACATTACTTCCATTCCAGTTAAACTGTTTGCACTTGACTTAACTTTCCAAAGTCAGGAGTTAACCTTTGGAAACTAATAAGTTCCTGACTTACATCTGCATACCCAAGAGAGGAAAACAAAATGGCTCCTTCCAGAACAAAGAATCTGCCATAAATAGGATTTTCTGATTCTATTATTAGAACCACTAAAAGCAAATAACCGTCCATTTTAGATATAGAAGTTTTATCTTTATTATTAGTTTTTGTGTACTCTTTTATTGAGTTGGTCAGTCAGGTGTGGCTACAAGAGGAGACTGAGGAGAGGCTCAGGAAAAAGCTAAGTGTGTTATACTCACAGGTCTTAGATATGGGAGGAAGAACACATAGTGCAAGGCCATGTGGAAGAACACCAGGGTGGTCAGGAGTCAGAAGACGGGAGCAGGGGAGTGCTTAGGCCAATGGCCTTGTTTGGGGTTTCCCTAAGAAAGGCAAGTCAGGGCAGGGTACACAGTTTAGGATTGGCTAGTTTGAATAATTTTGGTGGGCTTTGGGCTATACAGCTGTTCTCTGGTTGTTGGTACTGGCCCTGGGGTGATGAAGACAAAGGAATACTGCCTCCTGGAGAGAACAGGCCCCAGAGGAGATGTGTTTGCATATCAAAGGTCTGCTCTTGGCTGGGCCCTTTGCTGTCTCTAAGAAATATCCACCAAAGGAGGGGCAGTCTCTCTCAGCCAGAAAGATTTCAAAAAATCAACTTCATATTATACAGAAAAATTTTAAAAACACACACACATACACTCAACAATACACTAGCTGTCAAGTCTTCAGGAATAAGAAGGTCCAGTGTCAGTGCATCCTATTACCTGAAAGAAATTGTGTAAGTGACATAAATGGAATTTATATGACTGCTTTTTAATTTTTTCATTTTGCTAGATAGGAACTAAAGTGTGGCGTGAATCAATGTTCAACACCTGGCAATCCTAATGATGACAAATAGATTGTGAAGAAACAAAAATGAAAACATGTTGTCATATGAATATTGTTATCTGGCACATAACTTTTCACAATTCAGTTTCTAATTTTTTTTTGTTGTTGCTGTGGTACGCGGGCCTCTCACTGTTGTGGCCTCTCCCGTTGCGGAGCACAGGTTCCGGACGCGCAGGCTCAGCGGCCATGGCTCATGGGCCCAGCCGCTCTGCGGCATGTGGGATCTTCCCGGACCGGGCCACGAACCCACGTCCCCTGCATCGGCAGGCGGACTCTCAACCACTGCGCCACCAGGGAAGCCCTCAGTTTCTAATTTTGAGACACAGTTTATGTTTCCCTAGGCTCTACCTAAGTGGCTTTCACAAAAGGCTGCAAGAAGCACAGTAGTATTGTGTGCTTTGAGTTTCCAAACAGATCTGTGAGACATTCAGGCCCTTTAGTTTCTCTCCAGATAGTTTGGGAGTTCCTGGGGAAGCTCTACATTATATGCTTCACTGTGGTCCTCTCATCTATCACTTGCTGTCTGACATTTTTGACCTTTCCTGCTATTGGTGCCTAATATACTCTCCCAAAGTCCTCAGACCTGGTTCAGTGTTCTTATCAAAACAACCTGTGCCCATGAAGCTACTATATTTGCTGGTGCCAAAGCTGTCAGATTCAAAGCCAGCACTTTTCCTTGTTACTTGCTTTTTTATTGAAGCCACCAGCCTCCCACTCACTGCACCTCCACCCTGGGATTTATGTATGAGGACCTGAAGACTGGACCACAGATCAATCAGAGTGACAGATGTCTTCCTCCCCTTAAAGCGCTCTTACCTCTTTAGTACTAGCTCACTGCCCTTGCATGTCTATTGAGCCTCACATCTCATACATAAGTTTTTTTCCCAGAAGTTTTCTCTAACATGAAGCTCCCTAGGCATATCCAGACCCATCTGAATACTATGGTGAAAAGGTTTTGGCTGCTTAAACTAGGACCTCCTATGAAATATAAGGAATTTCTCCCAGTGATGAATTTGACCACTTCAGTTGTATTTACCATGACTAAAGGAATGTCAAATTGTACTTATTTGCTTTCTGTCTTTATTAATCAAAGAATAGAATAATAATTAATGCTATTTAACAAATAGATATTTGGGACCTACTATGTATCATGTCTTTTGCTGAATTCTGGAGCTAATAAAACAATCAATAACAAGTGATTTATTCTTCTAAATAAGTGTACAGTCTACTAAGGACATATATATTCATTAATAAAACATTCAGGTGATAGGTAGAGGATATCAGGGCATAGGCAGCATAATGACGTCATAATTCTCAGATATGCAAATTAGAACATAGGTATGGTAGTATATGCTTTTTAAAATTATATTCCAGATATGCAGTTGTGTTTTGAGCATCCTCCCTATGTTTGTAGAGGTGGAAAAAAATGGATGGACGGACACATACCCTTCGATTACTTTATTCCTCCAAGCATTTAACCAGGCCTTAGATAGATGCATTAAACCATTTGATCCAAACATGTATGTCAGGTTGGAATTATTATTGACCAATCAGTAAATCCCAACACATGTATTAATAATCAACTTTTGGATTTTCTGCAGTGCTGGATATTGTGGGACTGAAGAGAAAGGACAGAAGGGAAGACAATCTGTGCTTAGAGTTTGTCACCTGATGGGCCTAGTTTCAGGCGTTTTTACTTTCCTTCCCAGTATCTATTTCCCCTTCTCTCCACTCAGTACCCTGATTTTCCTTTGAAGGATTCATCTGCCCCCATTGTAAGCCTTGTGATGGGAAGACTTGAAGCTTCCTCTGACTCAGTAGAGCCCTCTCTCATCTCAGTGATTGGTTTAGGGGTGTACATCTGGCCTAAATCAGACCAAGAGAGAAGTAACCCCAGTATTTGTGTGGAAGCTGTCAGAAAAGATGTTGTCTTCTGCCCTGTAGAGTGTGTTGTGAGGACTGGAGAACTGAAACTGATGCAGCCATGCTGCTACCATGAGGGAAGGACATGATGCTGTTTCAGTGGCCACGGTATGAAGGCTAAGATGTAACTCCTCCTGTAGAAGGTAGAAGAGGGAAGCACACTGAAATCCACAGCACTGTTGTAAAGACTTTCTGTGAAGTTGGTGTTATTATTATCCACATTTTATAAGCAAGGGACTGAGGCTCAGATAGGTTGTTACACACCTAATAATATTGTATTTATCTGATGGCTGTCTAAAATAGTTCAAACAGTTTCCTTTCCCTTTTGATACGGGACTTTGTTAGTACTGGCTTTTGCAGGACAATGTGACGTGCACATTTTGTAATCATACACCTTGTATCCTCATTTTGAGAGTGATCATATTTGAAGTTCTGCTGAAATAGAGGTACCAAACTCCCAATGTTACATCTTCTACCCTGGAGCTCAGTGTTAATTTTCTAGGCAAATTTTAACCTCCTTTGGAAAATTAATTTTTGCCTGGAAACCTAATGGAATGTAGATTACATGGGTTTAATTAACTTATAATTCAGCTAATGAAACCTTTAAGGTGAATACTAGAAGAAAATTATTCTTTGTTTTATTTTACCTATCATTTTGAGTGCTGCTCCCTCATGTTTCCAAGTAGCAAAAATTCAAACTAAAGAAAATATGATTCCTGTATGGAGAATGCTTGCAGTTGTGTAAATGTCATAGCCATACATAGCCTGCAACTCCTTCTGTGCATCTGTACAATTGCTTTGAATGACAGGATTTCCAAAATAGAAAAGTCTCCAGCTGTGACACGCAAAACAACATTTAGTCAAACACGTAGACTTATTTCTTACCTACCGAAAAAGATTCTGTCTCCAAGTAGAGTTCTAGCTGACCATTCTCAGTGTTTTTCGTGAAAGAAAAGAATTCAGAAATTCAGGTCAGGAGTTCAGAATGCTGGAACAGAGCTCTCTGTAAAAGGTCACTAAGAGTGTGGAAGTGATGAAAAATGGGAGAAGAATTCTCCATTTTTCCTTTACAAAAATACAGCTTTTTTCTTTTTTATTACTTAGTGAAATATTCTCTATAAAAATGCAAATAGTAAATGTTCATGGTAGATATTCCAAGAAACTATGGAGCTAATGTGCATCTCTGATTTGTAGTTTTTTCAGGATGATTATACGAAAAGGGGCTCGCTAATACAGTAAAGAGCTGTATTGCAGATGTAATTTGTTATGAAAAAGTCCTTAAAATCTTTCTCATTGATACTCTAGGAGGTAATGATGTCTGTGCCCTTGTCCAGAAAGCTTTATGAAACTGTTTCATGGAATACAGATAGTCTCTACCCAAGAGTGGATTCTCAGATAGATAATTTTCTCTGTATAGTAGATGGATTGTCTTACAAAATAAAATCTATTGATAATCCTTATTCATGAGCTTCCCAGTTCGATGCAAAAAGACCATTTATTTTAGGCTAAGTAAAATTATAAAAAATTATTTGATTTAGTCAATTGAGTCTAAAAGCTAATAAATCTGAAAGAAAATCAGTCTTAACCGTCATTTCTATTACACAGATCATTAAAAAAATAACCTGGTTAAATGTAACTTTTAAACATTTGTTATACCGAATTTTGTTGGCATGATGTATCTATAATTTCAGTGAATGTTTATTTTCTAGTCTTATTACCTGAAAATCTGCAGGAAACCTACTCTCAGACAATTATAGAAGAAACCATGATTTCTGTCTTCAGTTGGAATATGGAAAGTTGTCACAAGTTTCCACAGCCACTGACTGAAGAACTTCCATATTTGAGACCCATAACAATATGGTTGTTTGATGGAAGCATATATTGTTCTGTAAACAGCTAGAGTATAAGCTGTACTGTGCAGGAACAGTGTCTGTTTTGTTCACTGCAATATTCGGCCTACTAAGCTTCCTGCTGTGCCCACAGTAGCACTGATTAAATATTTATTGAGTGAAAGCTTTGGAGGGCAGAGATGGAATTTAGCAGTGCTGTATCTGGGCACAGGAGAAGGAACACTAACCCACTTGGGCACAAACAGATAAGAAAAGACCTGGCTTGGCAGCAGTTCTTGTAAAAAAGATGTGTTGGTTTTATTTGGCCTTGAGTTTAATGTGCACCTGCTCTGAAACGTGGGTACATAAAAATGTCTGGGATAATCATATGCTATATCATAACATCCAAGGAAGGGATCTTATTTTGTTAACTTCATGTTATCCTGCCTGCATTTTCAGTTTCTGCCTTCTGATTGTTTCTTGCCTTTAGTTGCTAAACATACCTAAGTCTATTTTTTTTTTTAACATCTTTATTGGAGTATAATTGCTTTACAATGGTGTGTTAGTTTCTGCTTTATAATAAAGTGAATCAGTTATACATATACATATGTTCCCATATCTCTTCCGTCTTGCATGTCCCTCCCTCCCACCCTCCCTATCCTACCCCTCTAGGTGGTCACAAACCACCGAGCTGATCTCCCTGTGCTATGCGGCTGCTTCCCACTAGCTATCTAATTTACGTTTGGTAGTGTATATATATATATGTCCATGCCACTCTCTCACTTTGTCACAGCTTACCCTTCCCCCTCCCCATATTCTCAAGTTCATTCTCTAGTAGGTCTGTGTCTTTATTCCCGTCTTGCCCCTAGTTTCTTCATGACCTTTTTTTTTCTTTCTTAGATTCCATATATATGTGTAAGCATACGGTATTTGTTTTTCTCTTTCTGACTGACTTCACTCTGTATGACAGACTCTAGGTCCATCCACCTCATTACAAATAACTCAATTTCATTTCTTTTTATGGCTGAGTAATATTCCATTGTATATATGTGCCACATCTTCTTTATCTCTTGAGTTAAAACTAAATAACTTACCCACTGCTTTATCACTTTTCTTTCTGTCCTCAGCAAAGTTCAAGGAGAATAATTGGTCACTGATGTCTTCCATTTCTCCGTTCTCACTTCCTCTTACCTCTGTGAAACCTGGCTTTGCCACGACTGCTTTACTCAAAATATTTCCATTTAAGCCACCCATGCTGGCATTATGAGGGTCCAATAAAGAGGGTGTTTGTAAGAATCTTTGCTACATTTGAGCCTTCTGCTCACGTCCTCTTTTTTGAAACTGTTCTCTTGCTCATGGAGAGTCTTCATAGTTGCCTCTTTTCTAACTACCCCAACCTCACTTCTCTCCAGCTTTTGTACTTTAGCTTTTTCCAAGGTTCTTACCTCAGTTTTCAGTCCACTGAGTGTCTCATGGGCAAAGGCTTCAAGGATAATCCTTTCCACTGTTAGTATTTTTTACACATCCTATAGGCTGATGGCTGCCTTTTTCTTTCTTTCCTATGTCAACTGAAAAAAATGCACACCCTAAAAGTTGAGAGTTATGTTTTATTCGGCAGACTTTTCTGAGGACTTCAAGCGCGGACACAGCATCACAGATAACACTGAGAAACTGCTCCAAAGAGGCAAGGTGGGGGAAAGGGGAGCCAGGATATATAGGAGTTTTTGCAGTAAAAAACCACGTAGTTGGAACATCAAAAGATTACTGTTAAAAGAAAACCAGATATCTCAAGTTAAGGAATTTAGCACTTTCCTATGTATGGGAAGAGGCAAGAGTCTGGGTTCACTGAAATCATACCTTTGATATGCACCTCAGCTATCTGGGGCCAGTATCCTGTCTTTTCTCATCCTGAATTTCCTAAGGGTGCACCGTTGGGGGTGGCTGTAGTGGCTGCCTGGTAGATGGACTTGGCAGTGGGCAGCCCATTTGTCTCCATCCTGAGTTCCCTCAGGGCTTACCATCTGGGTGGCTGTAATGTGATGGCTTGATGGCTGCAACGTCCTTTGTTTACTAGTATGGCTGGCAATATTTTAGTTTTCACCTACCCCTTACCTTTCCTTTCTCTCTTCCTTCCATCCCTCCTTGTTTTCTTTCTATGCATCTATCTATAAAAGTTATGATGGATAGAGAATAAAACAGGGACTGTCTGCTGATGGGAATCAAGAGGTAGTTTCTAGTTTATTCTTCATAGTTTTATTCCTTTTCTGATTTTTTTTTACAGTGAATGAGAATTACTGCGTTTTTTTTTTGTTTGTTTTTTTTTTTAGTACACGGGCCTCTCACTGTTGTGGCCTCTCCCGTTGTGGAGCACAGGCTCCGGATGTGCAGGCCCAGTGGCCATGGCTCATGGGCCCAGCCGCTCTGCGGCATGTGGGATCTTCCCGGACCGGGCCACGAACCCGTGTCCCCTGCATCAGCAGGCGGACTCTCAACCACTGCGCCACCAGGGAAGCCTGAGAATTACTGTTTTAATCAGAAGTAAAAAAATATTATTTCTTATTAGAAACAAACAAATGAACAGTGAATTTGCTCAAGAATAAATGCTTTCTTCAACACGCCCACTATCACCTTACACACTTAACTTTACTCTCTGTGTTAAGTGAAGTTAAGGGTGGGGATCATATCTTAATTATCTTTGTAGATTGTTTAGCACAGTGCTTAGGATTTAGTAAATATTCAACAAACATTTTTGAACTATGATAAGCTCACTGCACCCTGCACAATTAAAATGACATATTCAAATCTTGATGACATGGGTGAAAATCCAAAGCAGACAGGACTTGGGCCAACACCCTGGAGAAAAGGGACCACCATGGTGGTCTCAACAAGTCATTCTAGTTTTCTGTCACAGAACCTGTCAATTTTCAGCAGAGGGAAGAGAGACCAAGGGAAAGTGTCAGCCAGGAGCTTGCAACAGACTTGCTGGGCTGGAGGGAGAAAATTTAGTATTCAGGGCTACCGAGTAGATCAAGACATGAGGAAGAAACCTCTAAGAACTGAACCAGAAATAATATATGTGATTTCCTCTGAAAGCATTTTCCAATTCTTAAACTATACATGTGCAGGGTGAAACTCCTAGAAATCAAGTAGAAACCTGTTCCCAGGAGACCAAAGAGCTTAGCAAAGATATCAACAGCCTGGTGGTCCTAGTGAGAGAGAAGTTAGAGTTCAGGGCCCAAGAAAGTGGAGTAGCCCTTGTCAATTTCACAGGCTTTCAGTCTTGATCCCAGAGGTACTATAACCTAGGAATAAGGGCAAACTGGAAAAAAGACCAGCCCTAACAAAATCCAAAACCCACGCTTAACTGAATATGCCAGTATTCCACCTGCCTTCCAGAATTTGGTTTGGAATAACATCAACGAGAGCCTTTGCAACAATATTTTATATGTTATGTCTAGCAGTCATTTAAAATTACCTAGCATGCACAAAAACAAGTCCAGATAACTAAAAATAAAAACAAAATTTTATAGACAGAGACCCAGGGGATGATTTAGATATTGGAGTTATCAGATAGGAACCTCTATATAACTATGATTAATATTTTCAAGAAAATAGAAGAAAAAATGGAGAATTTTCCCAGAGAACTGGAATCTGAAAAAATGCAGTGACTGAAAATTAAGGATCCAGTGGATAGGTTAATCACAGATTTGACATGTTGGAAGAGAGGATTAGTGAACTGGGAGATAAAATGACTTAAAAATATCTAGATTAAAGCCCAGAGAGGGAGAAGCCTGGAAAATGAGGAAGAGTATAAAAAAAGTGACATATGCCTAACATATATATATAATTTAGAGTTCTAGAAAGCGAGGTGCAAGAGAATGGGACAGAATCAGTGAAATTTTCAAAAACTGGCAATTAGGCCACAGATCCCAAAATCTTCAGACTCCAAGGAGGAAAATACAGTGACAAACCACACCTAGGTGCCTCACAAACTACTGCAAGCAAAAGAGGAAGAGAAAATCTTAAAAGCAGTGAAACTACATTTTAATTTTGTTCATTTTTGAGTTCCATATGTATAGAAGGTGACTGATAAACTAGAGCACATCCAGTGGCAAGTGTCCAGAGATCATAAAACACCTAGAGACTGGACCTGGAGACCAGGAAATAATAAAAAGTTGAAAGAAGTGGGAATGTTGAACCAGAAAAGAGTGAGTGAAACAGTTATAGTAGTCTTAAAAATTTTGAAGTGTTGTCAGGATAAAAAGGCAACTTACTTGTTCTGTGTTATCCAGGGGACAGAGCTAGGATACAAGTTGAAAGGAAGCAATTTGTGACTCAGCATAGGAAAGTTTAATAAATATGCCTGAATGAAAATGACACAGTGAACTCTGGAACATTGGGAATTTTTAAAAACTGAGATTTTGATGACCAAGTTTCCGAGAGGTAGAAGGTATTTTTAAACTGAATGTGAGTTTAATGAGCTCTCCTGTAAGACTCCTTGCAACTTCAAGATTAAATAATTCTATAATGTGCATTCCAGTGAATGTTTGTTGTATTTTCATGACCACCACTGATTTAAGAAGCTATCCATTTAATCCTTAACACAGCAAATGTTAATGAGTACCCACAGCATGTAAGGCCCCATCACAGGCAGAGGAGCTACCAGGAGACATAAGACAGTTTCTGGCATCATCTGGATCATGTACTTGAGAAAAGCCTATTCTGGAGAGTTTGTATCTTATTCAGGTCACTATAACTTAATACAAGGGAAGATAGGATATATACTATTAAAATGGAGCTGAATAGTGTAAAAGAATAATTCATCTCCTCTAGATGGGTATTTTATTCCTTTTTACAGAGGGGATTACACACTGCTTGTCAAACTGAACACAACTGCTATAAATATAACCCTTTTCAGGACAACCAGGTGATCTTAGCATACTGTTGCTTCAAGGCTCTAGAAGGCATGCTTAATACCTCAATATTGTTAGTTTAAACAATCTTGTATTTCTTCAATGAACCCTAGTTTCTGTATTGGTTGTTAATGATTCCAATTCTCTATCATGAAGTGATCAAATAAGTCTTTTTGTGGCGGTAGGAGAAAGATGTTATTAATAGTAATTTTTAAATGCATTTTCTGTTCCATTAAATCAAAATCCTCTGCAATTATTTTCTACCTCAAACATTTTCTCCTACTTAAATCTAAAGGGATTGAGAATCTTTGATCCCATCATTTTAATAACCCAGGCTGAGGGGTTGGCTTACACTGTAGTCTATAATGATAATGACACATATCTTCAAAAACATACTTTTCATACCAAATTCTATTTTTAAAACTATATTCATAGTAGAAAAGAGGTTTTACATTTTAAAAGCACCTTTTTAACTGGAGGAAAAAAAAGGAAGGAAATACCACATATCTCAGGTCTATTTTATCTGTCCTTGATTTGCCCTCAAGCATCACAGAAAAATATTGTCAGTTCCACTGCCAGAAGATTGTTTTCTGGGGAAAATAAATGTTTCAACTGTGACATTGTGTTCCCATTTGATACACCTTTCAACTTGTAAGCTGCTGAAGAAATAGGGATATTTTGTTTCAGTCACAAACTAAGGCAAAAGCAGCTTCTAATATGATGGATAGCAAAATAAAAATGGAGATGTCCCTTCGTTGGGGTCCTGTGCTGAAGGCTTAATAAACTTATGCATAGTTGAGCTGTAAGCCCACGTACAGGCAGGCACAGAAGCCTGGAATCTCTGTGGGGCAGGGTGTCTGGAGGTCAGAGCAGAGCGCAGGTGCACTTGCCTTTCCATCTCCCTGAATGGTCCTTCCCTGTAGTCATCCCTTCAAGTTTCATGTGAATTTAGGTCCAGAGAATCTGAAGATTTTATGGCCTAATTAGAGATGTAACCTCCCTGTGTTCCACATTTCAGCCTGTCATTTCTTTTTTCCACTTCAAATAGATTATGTTTAAAGTGTACTGATCTAAGGGCCTTCTTTCTCTAAATTGCTTTAAAATTTAAAAAATTAAAATAATAGCCAGTGGGCTTCCCTAGTGGCGCAGTGGTTGAGAGTCCGCCTGCCGATGCAGGGGACACGGGTTCGTGCCCCGGTCCGGGAAGATCCCACATGCCGCGGAGCGGCTAGGCCTGTGAGCCATGGCCACTGAGCCTGCGCGTCCGGAGCCTGTGCTCCGCAACGGGAGAGGCCACAACAGTGAGAGGCCCGAGTACCGCAAAAAAAAAAAAATAAAATAAAATAGCCAGTAACTTAGGGTCAGTATCCATTAAATTATCTTCAACCCCTACTGTTTGTGTTACCCGCTACTGTACATGCCAAATTATTTTGTTGGTTCTGATTAGTGTAGGTTTTCTGTTAATAAAATTGTATACAAGGGAGTGCTTTGTCATTCAAAACTGAATGAGTAAGGTAAATGGACTTGATTGTATTTTCATTATTTTTTTGGTCCTCTTTGGCCTTTGCTTAATAGGGCGGACAGGCTGTTTCTTATATCAGGAGCATGTCGTTAGTGTTTGATAACTATATGAATGCATACAACAATACCGATGAGCCAATGAAATTAAGTTTTTCAAAGGGCAGCTTTAATTTGTTGATTTGGAGCTTGAAAATGTGGGTTATTTTGTGATTGAATAACATTCTTGAATGTTTAATGCAGGGCTCCATTTACCTTGATTAGCTCAGCAATTCACTACTCATTATTTCCAAAGATGCTAATCAATATTAAATCAAAATAGATTGAATTGCCTCTGAAATTGTGAAGATTGCCTGAAAATGTCAATCTCTTTGAGAAATTGAAATTCTGGCATCTTAATGAATATAACCTCATTATGGAAGTACTATATAAGAATAATGGGTTTTGGAAATATAAGCTGGGGTTAAATTTCTGAACATAATAGTTACTTTTAAATTAATTTAGCACTAGAATTATTTAATCAGTTTCATTCCAATTGGAGGAAATAACCTGTGGTATTATTGTAGATCTCATTCCTTCCAGTTGATAAAATTTGAAATTTAAAAATACTATCTCATTAGTTATTTATTACCTCATTCATTTCTTCTGGACTGTTCAAACATTACAATTTTAAATATTCTCCCTGATCCAATGGCAATGACACTGCTCAAAACTGCATCTATAAAGTTATTTAAAGCAGAAATAGAAGACAATTTCTTTAGTGGATATACCCAACTAAATATAGCATTTCTTATTATATTTAATTAAGTGTATATATGTACACACAAATATATTAATGTATTTTGGATATTCAAATATTGGAATACAACATTACATTGTTTTTATTAACCTATGTAACACACTAAAGGCAGACATTTATACTTCAAGAGCAATTAATTGGCTTGCCTATAGAAAGAAACTGAAATGCAAAGGCTTCTGACCACGGGTTTATATTAGTTCGTGTGTTTATTTTAGTTCACTGGAGTATTTAAAATAAGAGGGGAATAGAAAGGGAAAGTATGTTCCCATTGAGGATTCATTGAGGGGCTAAGATATTAAGAAGTAGAAGGAGAGGTTTATTTATCCAAAAAGGAAGTGTAAACATGCATAGGGAGATAAAGTCCCTATCTTTTAAAACATGAAGGCATTCTGAAGAGTGGTTCTAGCATTTTGGAGGTTGTAAAATCCCATTTCAAACTTGAGCTCCCTTCATTACTGTCCTTGGTCCTTTAGTTAAATTATTAAACTCTCTGAGCTTTAGTTTTTTCATCTATAAAGTGAGACTAATTACAGCTGCTGTATAGTTTTCTCTTTTTTGGGGGGGGTTCTTTTTTTCTTTTTGTAAGATAAAGGGTAGTGGAAAGATCAAGATGTAAAGAACTTAACACTGTACCTGGTGGATGCTCTTGTTATAACTGCCCTTAAATGCATGAATTATGAGTCAGGGAACTTTACAGAGTACACTGAGTAAGACTGAAAAGAAAACATGTAAGGGCATCCAAGAAAAAATTCTCCAAATTCAGTTTCTATTGCCTTATTCAATAATTGAATATTAAGAATGACAGTCGGGCTTCCCTGGTGGCGCAGTGGTTGAGAGTCCGCCTGCCGATGCAGGGGGCACGGGTTCGTGCCCCGGTCCGGGAAGATCCCACATGCCGCAGAGTGGCTGGGCCCGTGAGCCATGGCCCCTGAGCCTGCGCGTCCGGAGCCTGTGCTCCGCAACGGGAGAGGCCACAGCAGTGAGAGGCCCGCATACCGCAAAAAAAAAAAAAAAAAAAAAAAAAAATGACAGTCATTGAACCAATGATTAAGATACCCTGGAAGGAGGAACAAGTGTTTTCATGAAAAGATTGAGACTGGATTTGAGGGAGGTGGAAGATCAATTTTAGTTTCTCTGTATGTGTATGTCTACAAAGTGGAAGTTATCTTTGTTAATTGCTATATCCATATGACAGGGTTTGCCACCCTTGAGTTTAAATCAATTACAAAGTGTCAATGCTCTTCAATAAGCATTAGAAAAGAAATAAAACTCTGATGTGAGTTGAAATTCATTCTGTATTAAAATTATTTTACAAATTATTTTCCCTTAATTTTGGATGACACAATTCCTATACTTTAGGAATGGTCAATAATTAGTTGTAATTTGGATTCACCTTTTAACTTGAGAAAAATTTATTTGAGACTTTCATGTAATGAATCCAATAGTTGGGAATCATATTTCAAGGTGTGGTCACTGATTCCTGCAGTGTTCTGAAGTGTACATTCATTTCCAACATGTCAGGTGCTTAATTTAAAACATTTACTGATTCTTGATTTTTGCTTGGCTGTGAGCTCATGTATTCTAATGGAGTTGTTAATAAAATGTCAGTTTTCTCCTGTTCTGTGTTCTGTATCTATTTTCTGACTACACTTACTTGTAATCTGCCATAGACAAAAAAATGGCTAATATAATTTCTCACGGCTTGCAAACTACTTACGCTTTAATGTCCATCTTATAGGTTTTTGCATTAGAAAGTTCACATGGGTTCATAATATGTAGATTTACTTAGCAATGATATCAGCTTCTTCTGGGAAATTAATCCCGTGAGTTGCTTCTAGTGTGCTAATAGCAGCCACTGTGATTTGGACAATCATTTTCAGTGTTTTAAGATTTTAGACAGTGATTTTGTTGTTGTTGTTATTCCTATTTTCAGATACCCTTGAGTGCATTGTGTTAGCTAGTTTCTGAAAGAGCAAATTCACTGAGTTCAAAACGTATGGTGGCTTAAAAAAAAGGAAAAGAAAACACCATTAAAAAGAGAATAGTCCGTGGTGTATGCAAATCCTTAGAAAGCTCTTAGTTACTACCAAGAATAAGTGAAGTAGGGTGATTTAATGGTGTGATGCTTCACAGAGAACATGGCTTATAGGTCTACACTTCAGAGTACCTGAGATCTGGACTTAGCCTATCTAACAAACCAAATGCATAGGCATGGAGCTAGCCTTTGCCAAATCAGAAGTGAATTTTTAAAAATTTGAGTTAGTTCCAGTATGGTTCTCCTTGTTCTCAAGCAGTGAGTTCAGCTGAGTTAGTATCTGGCTTCATGGAGAGAGAGGAGAAGAGTATCAAAAAGAGTAATGGCCTTCCAACTCAGTGCACTAATTTACCTGAGATAAATATTGGAGAGAGGGGGAAATTTTGTTAGACCCTTGTTTCTCTTTTAATTCCAGAAAAGAGGGGGAAAAGTTCTTACTGAGTTGGAAATCACTATCTCATAAACTGTACTTGCTTGGATACTCAAAGGTAAGAATGACTGTGTACAGTATAAACTCATGATTTGTTTCCAGCTGACAGAATGACTTAGAAGAACATTGAGACAAAAGGACTTGGAAAGTAATCAGGAAGAGTAATGGAGAACAGAATACTTCCATTTCTCTTCTGACAAAATAAAATAAAATAAGATAAAATCTTGGGAGAACTTTTTTGCCATTTTTGTACTTTCTTTTTTTTTTTTTTTTTTTTTTTTTTGCCGTACGCGGGCTTCTCACTGTTGTGGCCTTTCCCGTTGCGGAGCACAGGCTCCGGACGCGCAGGCTCAGCGGCCATGGTTCACAGGCCCAGCCGCTCCGCGGCACGTGGGATCCTCCCGGACCGGGGCACGAACCCGTGTCCCCTGCCTCGGCAGGCAGACTCTCAACCACTGCGCCACCAGGGAAGCCCTGTGCTTTCTTTTATTGCCCATTTTTCAAAGAAAACAATCAACCATTTCAATTAAGCATTACGTGTAAGTTCAAATTCTTTTCCTTAAAATGGAGTTGCAATTTAATTGCCCAAATGAGGAGTATTTTTAAAGTCACACATTGTACATAAAGTTGCAATTAAAAAAAAAAATTTCATGAGAAAAGAAAAAAATGAAACCCCCAAAACAGGTGGCCAAAAGTATTTCGATCTTCCATCTGAAGAAAACCTGTGAAGACTGAATCAAAAAACTAAATCAGCTCCTTAAATAAGAACATAGCTGTGAGTAAAATATAAAATGGGTTAAGAACTAAAGATAAAATTGAACAAAATATTTTTAATCGATAGGGATCTTAAAACTACAATACTACTTCGTATTTATTTTCTATGTTTTTGAGCATTCTGCATAAAGATGAATATTTCATAAAGATACTCACTAGTACTTGCTAAAATAGGAAGCAAAATAGCACTGAAACATTTAGGTTTAATAGCTTTTTTTTTTTTTTAATAAAAAGAGGACATGTGGCTGCCAAAATAGGCAACAGTTAGAAAGTGAAAGCTGTAAAAATGATGATGACCTAGCACTTACCTGGTTCTGTGTGTCTCCTGAATATATGTGTGACAGCTCCCATTGTCACCGGACCTTATATAAAGCAGACTGCCGCCATAGATGGCTTAGGGCTCTTGGGTAGGCATTTGTCAAATTCCTGTAAGTGATTTTCACATGTTAGTCCTCAGCTTTCCTTTTTTTAAAAAAAAGCTTCTCTATAGGGATACCTAATGTAACAGAATATCAAATAGAAAATTAAAGCATGAAGCAGGTATAAAATAACAGTACATTTTCTTGGCAAGTACACTGCTGCAAATTATCCATTATAGTGTGTGATGTGTCCATCAGTAATAGAAAGCCTAAATAGTGTTTTGTTTTGTGTTAAACACTTAGTGTCATATAAAGGTTTGTGCCAATTTATATATATATATATATATATATATATATAAACATATATCTATCATATATATAATTTTAGCATATATTTCCTCCAGAAATTATGTATTATTATATGTAAATATGTTAAAAATTATATGATTGTTTTCTTTTTATTCAAAGGAGATTTATCAACTCTCTTCTACCTCAATATCTGTGAGGTCTATTGACCTCACCACCACCTGCTCACCCCCTACCCCCCAAAATATAGTATGTGTTCATGGGTAGAATTTTCTGCCTCTAGAATTCAGAAGCATCATTTAGTCAGTTGCTGTGGAAGAATTATTTCTTAACCCACCTTGATAATATGCATATGTATACTCACTTATATCAGCATACAGTATCTCCTTACTCTTTACTGGTCCAGCCACTTCCAAAGTATCTCCTTAGTTCAACTGTGTAACGCCCCTGACACCCACCAAACACCCCCCGCCCCCCCCCCACACACACATTCTATCTCCTCATCGTGGGCATTCATCACCTTAATTTTTTATACTGTTGGATTTAAAAAATAATAATAACTGAAAAGAAAAAAGTGAGGAAACTAAGACATGCAATACGTTGAGGACATTTTTTCTTTATACCAAAAATTTCCAGTTTTCTGGTTGAGGGCTAATAGTTTAGCAAATAGGGATCAATGAACTCACATAATTAGGTTATTAGGCATTTTTGTAATTTTCATGCATTCAAGTATGTTATTCTTCATGTCTGAATGATATAATGTCTTCAATACCCTTATGTACAAATGTGTGAAATAACTGACAGTCAGAAGGTGTCTATGTACTGCTCAAGTTCATTGAGCTGATTCCACAGCAGAATCTAAGTTAGAGTTCATTACCTCTACCTTTCTGTAATGGGCTAGTTTTATACTGAATCATCTAATGTAGTGTTTTGCATATAATATAAATTTAGCATAATGTGAGTTTTTGATTCTCTCTGATTTGCATATTGCTTGTTTAAAATGAAAGAGTTAAGAAAAGTTAATATTTTTGAAAGTTATAACCTACTTTGTATATATTTTGCTCTAAATATCCTGTTTTCTTCTCTCTTTTTGTACCTTTGGGAGGAGTGTACAATGGCACACTAGTGTCTCTGCATTAACTTTTGCTGGAGGATGTATTTTGACATCATAATTTCCCTTCAGAGCTCTAGGGCGTTTTAAACTTGACTTCTCTCCATTTTAGTCATTGAACGACTCCCACCTGCAGTCAGAGTTAAACTGTAAAAGTCAGGTGGAAGCATTTTTGGCAGGCACGATTTTTTTTTTCTCATGTACTTGTGAAAAAAAATTCAACCTAAGATGCCTTTTATCTGACTGATATTTTCAGTCCAAAAGGAGGATAAATAGTCATATGTGAAAACATTTGTTGATGTTTGTAAGCGATTTGTTACTATCACAATCTCAATTGTGTCTCAATCTGTGATTCCTTCTGAAACAACTTCTGATTGTTTCTCTGCTGAATGTATTGCAGTAGGCAATTTTTTGGTTAAATATAATATCCATTATTTTTGTTCTTACGTGTAAGAATATATTTTCTGATCATTTTCTAGTTTGCTTCTGAATTAGGAATCTTTCACTTGCACATGGTAGAAAACCTAACCCAAATTGGCATAAAAAATAAAAAATAATTTGACTTATATATCTACAAAATAAGAGATTTTACTGACTTGAGGCACAGTTTGAAGTAAATGTTCATGATGTCATCCAGATTTTGGCTTTTTTCTCTGTAATTCTCTAGCTGTGCACATGCTGTGTGTAGGCATAATATTCAGGTCGGCTTTCCACATGATGGCCACGGAGGGGTCAAACCTCATAACTTCACACCATGAAGTCTGGAGAAAGAGAAGGCGTCTGTTCTGGTAGCTCCCCTAAAAGAGAGGGGGAACTGCTCTCCTGGCAGTCCCAGTAAATACCTCCTTATGGTTCATTGGCTTGATCATCCCTGAACCAAAGTCTGCAGCCCAGAGTATGGAATTTGCTATCTGGTTTAAGCAATGTGGCTTTCTGAACCTGAGGCTCAAGAGGCAGGGAATGAAGTGATGTGGATTAGCTGGAGGAAAGTCTGGGTGCCGTTGAAGAGAGATTAGTGGAGATTAGATATTGAGGAGGCAATCAACAAATGTCTGCTCCAGGTCTATGCATAAAAGACCACTTCCTTTATAAAAAGAAGCATTGATTTGTTTTTAACATCCTATGCACTAATGGTTTACTTGGCAAAGTGAAATGCAGAGGAAGGATTAGTAATAGGTATGAAGAATTGAAAATGCAAATGAGGGTCCACTGTGGCCATAAGCATCACCTATAAAAAAGCTTTGCATAAATCCAGTCAATGTATGGAAAAATGTACCGAGTCTTTTGAATTGGGGTTAATGATTGAGTTGTGTTTATTTTCCATCATCTCTAGGAATGAAGGGTCTCTATCTGCATTTCAGAAAATTCTCTTTGATTTAGGTTCCTAACAGTGGAATTCAGGCAAATCAGCTTAGTAACTGGTTGTGGTTCTAAAATTTAATTGGTGGCTCAGAACTCAGAATGAATATGTAGATATTGATTCTGTACTGTTTTCAAGATGAGAAGACTGAGGTACAGAAAATTGGGCAGATTCGTCCAGGGTCACACAGTTAATAAGTGGCTGAAACAGTATTTATACCTGTGCAGTCTGTGCTGTTAATCATTGCATACACTGCCTTTCAGACTTTGTATACTTTTCTCCTAAAAAATATTGTGGGGCTTCCCTGGTAGCGCAGTGGTTAAGAGTCCTCCTGCCGATGCAGGGGACACGGGTTCGTGCCCCGGCCTGGGAAGATCCCACATGCCATGGAGCGGCTGGGCCCGTGAGCCATGGCCGCTTAGCCTGCGCGTCCGGAGCTTGTGCTCCGCAATGGGAGAGGCCATAGCAGTGAGAGGCCCGCGTACCACAAAAAAAAAAACAAAACAAAAACAAAAAAAATATTGTGGAACTTGATGATTCACTCATGTTTCCAGACTTGCCTACCATGGCTTATTTATTTCTTCATGCAGCTGAAGCATAATAATCTAAGGCTTGAAATTAACCCCTTCAAATGAGAGATTCCTCTCTGGTCTCTGTCTCAAGTACTTGTTGATGTTTGGCATTCAACCACTGAATATTCATTCCGTTATCAGTGTTGGGGGGATTCCAAAAGAGTCAGGAAGCAACGCCCCACTGAGCCCTATGCACATATAAACAGAAGATATTTCATCTCCCTGTTCTTGGCCTGCAGATATGTCATCACATGACCCAGACTTGGCCCATCAGATGTAAACTTTACATCTTTGTGTGTGCAGGGTGTTCACAGGTTATTCACCATGGTGGTAACCAAATTGAGATTTCGACAGCACTGCTGAAAATTACTGTGATGATGCCAGGGCCGGCATCCTAAATATCCATGCCTGTGGCATCACCTTTCTGTATAATCAATGCCCTAGCCCCTCATCCAGGCCTAATTCTCTTTTTCTATACAAGTTATGAGCCACCCTAAATCCTGAAATAAATTCCTTTCCTGCTCAAGCTATTCACAATCACTTTCTAATTCTGACTGGCAGAACCACTTTTTCTGCTCCCTGTTCTTCAACTAACCTTCTGTTTATTCAGTCAACTTTATAGGAAAATACAAAATGGGCACAGATACAAAGGTAGAAATTTGCATATATGAAGAGATAAAGTATAGTTAATCTTTATTTCAGAGACAGCTATGCTTAGATTATCTAGAGAAATTCATCACAGGAGATGAAATGGACCACTGGTCTCTTGCTGGTATCATAATAACTAGAGAGGTGAGAAAAAAGAAATAACTTGGGGAGAATTTTTAACATTGTTGTGACCCCCTTGTAATCAAGAGTTTTGGCTGCTAAAGGGTATCTGAAAGTAGCAGAAAAAGAAATGAAGAGGAAAGATGACATAAGAGGAGGGAGGAAAGGATCCCTTAGTCGGGACTGTTATTCATAGGTGGTCATTTAATTATAAGGCAGAATTTACCTTATACAAGTATAAATTAAGTACCACCTGTATAAAATGTAGTGCAAGGCATGGGATCTGACAGAAGTATACTGATGATAAAATTACAAGGTATTCTTCAGGACCCAGGACTGATGTTAATAGGTTTGTGGTCTTCTGGAAAAATCTCAAGAGTTTCCAGTGTTCTCATCTGTAAAACAAAGATTAGAGGCACTTATAGATTCCTCCGTCTCCAATCATCCTGGAAGACTCAGAAGAAAGAAAGAATTTCAGAAGATAATTTTAGCCTAGGAGGACTTCTTGATCTAATTTTACTTGCCTCCTAAGCCCATGAGGAGCTCACAAATAAAGGATGGCTTGTACATATCACGTTTCTCAGGAACTTGGAAGCATTACCAATGTCTCTTTTTAGACTTTGAAGAAAGAGGAACATTGTCTGAAGGGAAAAAAACATGTGTTAGGTGCAGTTTTCTCTTAACCTGGGGCAAATAATTACAAGTACCACTCCACCTTTCTGAAGAACAAAACAAACAAGGTGGAATTTAGTAAAAAGTGTGTTAAGGTGCCCTAGCTAAAAATCGGAGCTCCCTGTTAAGT
Organism: Hyperoodon ampullatus; assembly: GCF_949752795.1. Classification (NCBI taxonomy): domain Eukaryota; kingdom Metazoa; phylum Chordata; class Mammalia; order Artiodactyla; family Ziphiidae; genus Hyperoodon; species Hyperoodon ampullatus. The sequence continues at coordinate 71,275 of NW_027641054.1, read as the reverse complement.
GGGTTGGTGGTTGCTTTGCTGTTAGCTTCTGAGTTGTACCTTCTTCTTCAGTGTCACTACATTCTTCATGGTGTTTTAGCCTAATAGACTATTCCTAGAAATCAACAAGATTTGTTGAGTATTTACTGTATTTCAGATATTACACATTATCTCAGTATAACCCAGTATCATCCAAAGGTGCTTAACAAAGAGGGAAGGTACAAAATAAATGAATGTTGGTTGGTTTATGAGTTAGTGACTGTCTTAATTTGGACAAATCATTTCATATTAATTTTTACAGCATTAGAAATGGAGGTCAATGAGTTTGTAACTCAGGACATATGGGATGCTAACCTAATGTGCTTTTCAGTCCTTTGAATTTCAAACATTCTGCAACAATCACTTATGTATGGTTACTAGCCTTAGGCACAATATGCATTAGAACTCACATGCTAGGGAGTGTTTACATTGTAATTGATTCTGCTTTCGATTACTGAATGAAATGCTTATTTACCCATTCATTTTTTAGACCCCCAAATTATCGCTCTATTTCTCTATTTGGGTAGAAGAAAGATCACTAAATATACTAAGTAGGAATGGATTTAATGGTCTAACATTTTTTATATAAGGAACCCTAGAACAAAAATATTAAATTATCCCATGAGTTTATTATAGTAATTGTTTTAGAAAATATCTTTCGTTGTAAGCTCCTTTAGCACATAAACTATAATAATACTGTTTTGTTCATTGCTGTATGGGCATGTAGAAAGTTCTCAATATGTATCTGAAGAACTTAAGTGAATACTTGTCATATAATTTGTTAAATTTCCTATTTTCCATTAGCCAGCACATTCTCTCATTGTGATCTTTACTTAAGTAACACAGCTTTCTAAGAAATATTGTTTTTGTAAAATTTTTGTATTGTTTTAGATTTGTTTGAAGGAAATTCATATATTATAAACATTGACTGGATACAATAGAAGATAGAACAATTCTTACTAAAATGTACATGAAATAAATTATATAATAATTAACTTTGGGAATATATAATATTATTAAAATTTTTCTTGAATGCCATTTAGTCAAATTTTTATGGCATCGTGTAGAAGCATAGCAGAGTTTCAAAGTTCATCTCTGAATTGTGCAATTTAGAAAAGAGGATATGTTACATAACTATGATAACATGGGACATATTTTCTTCGCATTCTTTCATCCAACTCAAAGATGGCTGATACCCTCACAGTGAGAGAAAGCCAGGGATTTTGAGTGGCTCTATAGGGAATCTGCTGTATTAGAGACTGACATCAATAATTTCAACATTATGCTGTCATCTCTTAAGAAAATCATTGAACTATGGATTTAAATGAGCATTTCACAGTTGAAGTACTGTTAAGTAGGGACCTTGGCATGGACTATGATAGATTTATGATGTCAATAGAACGAGGCATCTCTTCATAAGTCATTCATATCTTTGGCACTTGAAAGGTTGATACCATTTCAGTAAGTAAAGTGGCGAATCTGATTTATGGTTTTATAGTCCTATAATTTTAGAATCTCTTTGAATCTTTATGAGCAATTTTGAGCTATAGTTAGATTGAGATCATATTAAATGTTTATATCCTGTGAATTACTATATATGCCAAACATCTTAATGACTTTTCTAATGCAGAAAAATCAGAAGAACAAGTTTACAGTGGGTAAATTTACAAGTCAGCCTTTTTTTTTTTTTCATCTGACACATTCAATTTTGACTCATTGTTGGAGGTCAAAATCAGATTAAATAGAAAATATTTTTTATACTTTAATATTTTTATGTGTCCAAGTGTGTTACTGAATTTAGAAAGAAAATAAAGTGTTAAAACAATTGATATGCCTGTGTTCCCTGGGCAGTTTTCAGTAGCTCTCATGATGTCCCATGAAACAGTATTGCATACCGGCTCTATGACCCTTGGCAAGGACTTCACTTAACTGAGCCAGTTTTATTATTTGTGGGTTGTTGTGCTTATGTGTTCAACATGGCTAGAACATTTGGGGTATGTAGGCCTGCAGGTGTTCAACCTAAAAGTAATCTATTTCTTTGAGGAGAGACCTGATTATGTCTATTTCTGCAGACTTGGTCATCATTCCTTTTTCACTCTCTTCATGCTCTTCCTGCATACTCAGTACAACGAAGATAGACTTCCAGCTTGAACTGGCTGCTCCATCAGTTGCATTTTATTTCTGGTTTAAAAGTGTGTTTGTGGTTTCTGTAATTTCCTACCTTTCCTCTTTCTTTTCCATGTGTGCAATACCCAACAATTTTAAGAAATAAGTTGGCAGGAACATTTTTATTCTCAGGAAAATATGTGGCATGTTTAGGTCCATTAGAGTTGAAACCATCAAAAAAGGGCAAAAAAAAAAAAACCACTCTTACATGTTAATTATTTGCACATTAAAGAAATTTTAAAAATATTTAGCCATTTAATAGATGATTTCTATATTGTAAATGGTTATATTTTTCTGTAAACATAATTGATATTCACTTTATGGTAGAGTCTTTCAAAATTCAATTCCTTTTCTACCAATAATGAGGTTTCCTTTGGGCACAGTATAAATTGTCTTGATTCAGTCACTAATTCATTTTAATGAGATTTGTGTACTGAGGGCCTTCTTTCTGCTTGGTATTACTCCAAAATCTGAAGACACACTAGTAAATGAAACATAGCCCTTACCTTCATGGAGTTAATGTATGTAGGTGGATTGGTAGATGCAAATCAAACCAATAAAAATTAGAGAAGTGTAGATAATGATATCTGTATAAAAGAATTAAGACTGGGCAACGGAATAGAGACATCCGCTTTAGCTAAGCTAGTTAGGGAAGTCTGTGCCAAGAAGATAACATGTGAGCTGAGATTCAAACTATGGGAACAAAGAACTCATGTTCCAGACTGAGTAAATGGTGAGTGCAAAGTCCCTCAGGCAGGAGTATATTGGAGGATTCCAGGGCAGAAAGAAGGCATATTTGATGGGAGGTAAAATGTGATGAAGTCAGAGAGGCACGAGCCAGCTCCTGTAAGGACTTATGGGACAACCACAAGGAGTTTAGATTTTACAGCAGTACCAAGGGGAAGTCATTGGAAGGCTTCCCATTTGTCCTTACATCCCTCAGTGACATCAGTCTTTTATCTCACAAAGAAAAGGGGGAGGAGGAATAACTTAAGGAAACATGGTTATTTGAGGCTGTGCTGATTATGTTTTTGTTTTTTTTCTTGGGGTACGCGGGCCTCTCACTGCTGTGACCTCTCCCGTTGCGGAGCACAGGCTCTGGACACGCAGGCTCAGCAGCCATGGCTCACGGGCCTAGCCGCTCCGCGGCATGTGGGATCTTCCCGGACCAGGGCACGAACCCGTGTCCCCTGCATCGGCAGGCGGAGTCTCAACCAGTGTGCCACCAGGGAAGCCCATGTCATATTTTTAAAAAGAGACATTGAATTAGAAAATGAAAATAAATGAAATTGCACAGAAATCTCAAGCTAATATCAGGAAGGCTGAAGACCAAAAATAAGATGAGGTTTATAAAATTGCTAACAAAAAGGACTTGGGGGGGTGTCTTATTTAGAGCAACAAGTTAAACAAGGGGAGCTCTTTCTCTCTGTCTCTTTCTCTGTGTACCTCTCTCCCATAATTTATTGCCTCGCCCACTCTTGACATAAAGGGGCTCCCTGAACTTCCATCTCCCGTGCTTTCACACTACTCTCCTTGAATGAGCTGATCCACTCTTGTGGGTCACAACTGTATTTATAATTCCTAAACTGATATCTTTAACTCGTTCTTTTTAGTTCCAGAATAAATATTCCAAGGGTTTTACTGTGTATATTCACACCCAGCCCCACCCTACCCCATCCCAGCAAAGTCTCCTCTAATTCTGTCTTTTTTGTATGACAGTCTACCCAGTTATTCAATGTCGACTAAATTCTGTCTCATCTAGACATTTATATTTTTCTCAGCCCTCCTGTACAAATGGCAACTACTTTTTTACTTTCTCATTTTTTTTTTTTTTTTTTTTGTCTACCCCTCAATAACTCAACTTTTCTCATAGAAACCTATATATATCTGCAACCATCTCAACTCCTCCCCTGTAGGCTTGTAGGAAGCTGTGTCACATTTTGCCCAGAATATTACTTATATGTGTGTGCGTTTATCTTATTCCCACCATATATTGTGCAAGTCACAATCTCTAAACCATCCACCAGATCTCAAATCCATATATAAATAACCACCCAAAACAAACAATGAAACAACAACAAAATAAACTTCCTTGCCTCACTCTTGCTTAGAGACTTAGTTTTTATACCAACAATGAATGGAAATATGGGGAAGATCAATATCATCCTTTTTTAGAAAATTCTATTTCTCATGCATAATAAAAAATTGTGAAAATTACTGGTGGGAAGAGAATTGAGGCAATTGACAAATTAGAAAATACTTGGTTGGTACTAGTTAACTCTACATTACTCAGGTATTTTTAGGGGCATTAGTAAACCATTGCAAATGCCTACAATGTATTTATATTTAAAGAGAACAAAAAATATTACGTTCGATACCAGCATTGATTACTATGACTTATTAATTGGATGATTAATAGTACTTACAAAGAAAGTCAACACCTGGAGCAGCATATAGGCACTAGGAATAAGAAATACAACAGGACCTCAGTTTCTTATGTTGTTGTTATTGTTTTGTCTGTTTCTTTGTATTTCTGTTCTAACTAGACTAGAAAAGCTGAAGTCCTTTTTTCAATAATAGTACGTATGATATATATTATTTATATTTAGACAGATAACATAAAAAATGACTTTTTAAATAATTTTGACTAATTTGGAGAAATAATGTCTAGATGGTAAAATACATTAAGTTAATCTCATAAATGGGTTGTATGACTATACATGAAATCTTATTAATGAATGTGTCAGTACATCACCCTAGAAGGAGGCCTCTAGTGGCATTCTACTGGGTTCAGTTTTCAATTTTGTCCTTTTAAAAATTTTTGTTTATTACTTTGAAAGGGAGATGCATAGCATAATGATAAAACCCAAACACAAAGCAGTGATGAATAACCTGGGTATAGGATTGGGATGTACTTATTTTCTCAGCAGGTTAGAAGAATAGAATGAATCATTCAAGGTGAAATTGAATAAGAATTAATATAAAATGTTTTACTTAGATAAAAATTTAGCTGCACACATACAGGCTAATAGCATATTTTTTAAAGACATGATAATTTTAAATGACTAACTTTGTTGTGTTGCTATTACTTATAGTTGTACAAGAAGGGCCCATAATAAGTTTTGAAGATAGCAAAACATTGAACTAGTTTTAGCATAATGGTTTGATCATTATAGATAAGACTGCAGTTCCTGACTATTCTGCACTGATCAAATATTCTTTAATTTTGTGATCCCTTCTAGACATCTGAAGAATATGGGCATATGAATTCCCAGAATGGTAAATGATCAGTATGATAAAGGTAGTGCAAACAGTTATATCAGAGATGACTTAAGGAATTGGAAGTGGTTAGTTTGGAAAAAAGACTTACAGGAGACATAACAGTTTTTGAATATTTGAATTGTAGTCATGTTGAAAAGGAATTATCTTTATATTGGGAGTCTTCTATAGAGGGTTGAAATGATTATACTACTATATCAGGAAGACTTCTGAACAAATATAGACATTCAAAACTTGGATTCTCTTTCACTGATGTCAGGAAGTCTGTGGTGTTATTTAGATAGAGGTAGGACTTGTCAAGAGAGGTGTAGAGAGATTCAAGCATGGGGATGAGTTGGGCTGCACTGGACTTGCAATCACTGTTTCAATCACTACTTCAGTTCTCAGATTCTCTATTGGAGTGGAGTAAAGAGCAACCTAGGCAATAAACTTAGAGATCTTAAGCCAAAATTTAATTTTATTCAGTTACTGACATAATCTCGGCAGCAAGAAAAATTTTGTATGAATTATTTAGACAGTTCTGAAAATGAAGATAAGACCCATGCGAGTATTATCTGGAAAGAATCCTTTAGGTATAAAGAAAAACATTAAGAGAGTAATGCATTACCTTTATCACTAGGGAAAATTTGAAATCACTGTTCAAAACCTTTCTTCTTCTGTCTGATAATCTATAGCTAACATGTTATATCTACTTGAAAGGAACTTAAAATGAAATGTTTATCAGCTCTGTCTTATTTAGGATCAAATATGGATCTGTGAAATCCTGTCCTCTTCCCTTTTCAGATCTGGCCTGTTTTGTACACTCTTTACATTTGGTGTTATACTGAGCTTATTTTCTCAACTTATCTTTGAGCAAATGGTTTCTAAACTGAAGTTTCAGTCCTGCTTTCTTGTTAGTTCTTCTTCTAAATTTTTAACTCATCATTGAATATATATTTTTTCATAAACTGTATTCATAATTCCCTCTTTTAGGGCTTCCCTGGTGGCGCAGTGGTTGAGAGTCCACCTGCCGATGCAGGGGGACACGGGTTCATGCCCCGGTCCGGGAAGATCCCTCATGCCGTGGAGCGGCTGGGCCCGTGAGCCATGGCCTCTGAGCCTGCGCGTCCAGAGCCTGTGCTCCGCAACGAGAGACGCCACAACAGAGAGAGGTCCACGTACCGCAAAAAAAAAAAAAAAATTCTTTTCCTTATTCTGTGTTACCTAATTTGAAAGAAGCCCAATCTCCATTGTCTCCTAGGCTAATATCACAGCTAGATAATCTTCTATTACAACTGCAATTCTGTATTTTCTACAATTTACTTTTCTGTTTCCTCTTTTACATTCTCATATATGACATTAACTGATTTGATCTTGTCATCTATTCTTACTTCAATCCATTCAATGCACAACTTCCAATAAATTCTTCTCATCAAATTATAATGAAATAACTTGGAAAAGCACCATGCTAAGTGTGGAAAAAAAAAAGTTAGCTATCTTCTTCTCTCTTCTTCCTTCACCTAATAAAGACCATAAAGACAGAAAAAAGTTTAAACTCATCCTGGCATTCAAAGACGTAACATAAAGTCTGAATGTTAAATGTCTAGACTGGCTCTGCTCCAGGAAATCATCCTGGGACCAACCATTCTTCTCATGACCCCATATTTTAGAGCATTTTCTTCACAAGTGTTCTTGAACCCTATTCAAATGCCAGAAACATTTAGCCCATGAGAATGGGAAAGTGAGAGAAACAAAGAAAATTCAGGGCAAGCAATTTCATCTAAAGCAGAAAAAAGGGATTTGCATTCATATGCCAAGACAAGAAGGTCACATGGCTACATGTGGCTGCAAGCAAGGTTGAGAAATATAGTTTTTAGACGGGTGGCCAAGGGAAAAATAGATTTTTGAGAGGACGATTAGCTGTGTCCTTCATCAGTTCTATTTTTCATATGTCTTCATTCTATATCTTATGCATCAGCCCCTGTTCTGTGCCTTTGCTCTTCCTGGTCAGTCTATTTGGATGTCTTTTCTGACATCCAGAGACTCCATTTTCCCAAACACCTTATGTTGAAATACTACTTTCTCCCGTAGAGAATATGTTGATCACTCCAGCCAAAGGTAGTCTACTGAACTCCAATAGTTTTCTGTATGTACTCTTTCTCTTTTTTTTTTTCACCAAACTTGCCTCTTTTTTTTTTTTTAATAGATCTTTATTGGAGTATACTTGCTTCACAATACTGTGTTAGTTTCTGTTGTACAACAAAGTGAATCAGCCATATGCATACATATATCCCCATATTCCCTCCCTCTTGAGCCTCCCTCCCACCCTCACTATCCCACCCATCTAGGTCATCTCAAAGCACCAAGCTGATCTCCCTGTGCTATGCTGCAGCTTCCCTTAGGTAGCTATTTTACATTTGGTAGCGTATATATGTCGATGCTACTCTCACTTCACCCCAGCTTTCCCCTTCCCCCTGCTATGTGTCCTCAAGTCCATTCTCTATGTCTACGTCTTTATTCCTACCCAGCCACTAGGTTCATCAGTACCATTTTTTTTTTTTTTAGATTCCATATATATGCGTTAGCATATGGTATTTGTTTTTCTCTTTCTGACTTACTTCACTGTGTATGACAGACTCCAGGTCCATCCACCTCACTACAAATAACTCAAATTTCGTTTCTTTTTATGGCTGAGTAATATTCCATTGTATATATATGCCACATCTTCTTTATCCATTCATCTGTCATTGGACATTTAGGTTGTTTCCATGTCCTGGCTATTGTAAATAGTGCTGCAGTGAACATTGTGTTACATCTATCTGTACTCTCTTATCACTGAAACCTGCATTTTTTTTTTTTTTCCAGTACGCAGGCCTCTCACTGTTGTGGCCTCTCCCGTTGCGGAGCACAGGCTCCGGATGCGTAGGCTCAGCGGCCATGGCTCACGGGCCCAGCCGCTCCGCGGCATGTGGGATCTTCCCGGACCGGGGCACAAACCCGCATCCTCTGCATCGGCAGGCGGACTCTCAACCACTGCGCCACCAGGAAAGCCCTGAAACCTGCATTTTATTAGTTATTAGTGCACGTGCCTATCTCTCCTGAAAGCTACTTGTTCAAAGATAATAGTACCTTTGTCCTATTAATAATTTTCTCTCGGGCTTCCCTGGTGGCGCAGTGGTTTGGGAGTCCGCCTGCCGAGGCAGGGGACACGGGTTCGTGCCCCGGTCCGGGAGGATCCCACATGCCACGGAGCGGCTGGGCCCGTGTGCCATGGCCGCTGGGCCTGCACATCCGGAGCCTGTTGCTCCGCGGCAGGAGAGGCCACAGCGGTGTGAGACCCGCATACCGCAAAAAAATAACAATAAAATAAAATTTTAAAAAAATAATTTTCTCTCACTTCACTGAGAAGAGAGTGCTTTGTGTTATCATTTCTACTCAATATTCATTCAATGAGTGCATGAGTAATGTGGTTATTGTTTTTCTAAACTTGGGTTCAAAAGAATGAAAAATAAGTAAACAAGACACATAGTGGAAATATATAGAATAAATGAAGGTCTTGGCAGGGATTAAGATTTATTCAATGGATAAATGACTGGATTTGAATTTAAATTATATTCCTTTATTAATTTTGTATCAATATCACAAGAGACTGCAATGCAATTTGAAATTTGGAGTTTAATTGAAGATAAGGGCAGGATTAGTCTGCACTTTGCAAATAATGGCAAAAGTTCCTGGCAAAAATTCCTAGCACTTTTTTTTACTAATATGGATTATAATAACCTAGATAATTCACTTATATATGAGTTTATTCATTCAACAAACACTTATTGAGTGCTTAATGATGCAACAGGCATTATTCTAGGTCTGTAGATAAACCATGAAGAAAACAGATGCTATCCTTACTCTCCACCTCATCATATTATAACATGGTATGAAATATAATGTGATATGATATGATACAATATGATGGAGGAGAGAGGAGAGGGGCACTGGAGATATTTTTATGCATATCCCCATTTTTGTAGTGAATATTATCAGAACCAGTGAGCAGTAGCAGTTTCCTAGCCTATAATTCAGTACTAAAAAATAATTTCCATGTCCAAAGAGTAATTTAGGAACTAACTATTAAAAAAAGAATTTTCAAAATGAAAATGTGAGAAAATGAATCATTAGCCAGTTAAAACACCAGTCTTACAAGAGTTTGTTTACATTTTTTTAAAGAGTAATTTGGTCCTTAGCCTTCCTTAACTTTTAACCTCAGATATATTTGATATTAATTTTATTATAGAGTAATCATTAGATATTATGTCACTCAGCTGTATGAAAGAGCATCATAAAGTTGCCTTGTACACTAAGTTATTATGAAGATATTAGGGTTACACATTTTAACTTTTTTTTTTTTTTTTTTTTAGTGCTAGGCTCTCTAAAGGGTGAAAACCCTTATTTGGAAACAAAACCTAGAACTAAATACTCAAAAGCTGGATGCAGACTAACCACATTCCAAAAGAGAGTCACAGGTAGATAGTGAAAAAGAAGAAGGTAAATAGGGCATTAAATGTCAGCACCACTCAGCCATTTTCTGGAAAGTGTGTATTGGTATTAGCAGCCAGAGAGGAACAAAATAAAGGTATAAGAATCTAGGATAGATTTGAGATAGTAGAGCATAGTGTAGTGGGAGAGTGGTGACAATTAATTTTGCTAATCATATTTCTTAACTAGGGCTGCTTTTTACTAAGCTGCACAAATGTGGCTTTAAAAAAAGTATCTAAAGCATATTTTTCTCTTTGACCCATTAGTTTTTCCTGAAACTAATTTTAGACATAGAACCCACCTGTCTACTATATTGATTATCAATAAATTTTAAAACAGCTTTGTATTTCATATATTTAAAAAGGAGTAAACAGTCAACCTCTTCTCACTGTAGCCCATGCTAAAATGTGGAGGAATGTCAGGCGGCTAAGTGTCACTTTGCAGGATGAATTTGAATCTCTATACTTTAAAAGGGGCTTATGTTTTTGTTTTTTTCCCCCTGAAGCACCCAGGAATGTTCTTAATAAAATAGCGTATATTTAGAAGAGTGTCTTTGATATTTAATATTTTATACTGGATTTATAAAATATTAAAAATTTTGCACAGTATTTGTAAAAACCTTTTTAAAAAGTGAGTTGTTAGAGTGAGCTTATCAATACTATAAAAGGATTGAATTTGGGTATAAATCATCATCATCAAACTAATGAATGGCATTTCTCCGGCTAGATTTCTTGGTTTTGCACTTTGGTTCTATACACAAGTCCAAACGTAGTTCTGGAAGCCAGCCTTAATTTTACCTGTATGTTCATGTTTAATCTCAATCATTGATTTTATACTTTTATTTATTTATTTTCCTTTTTTGCGGTACGCGGGCCTCTCACTGTTGTGGACTCTCCCGTTGCGGAGCACAGGCTCCAGACGCGCAGGCTCAGGGGCCATGGCTCACGGGCCCAGCCGCTCCGCGGCATGTGGGATCTTCCCGGACCAGGGCACGAACCCGTGTCCCCTGCATTGGCAGGCGGACTCTCAACCACTGCGCCACCAGGGAAGCCCTATACATTTATTTTATTCTAAGAAAATCTTTCTTATGGAACTTTTTAATCACACCAAATAAAGCAATATAATATGATTAACCCTATGTACCCATAACTCATCTTTAATAATTATGAATAATTTTCTAATCTTATTTCATGTCTTCTCTCAACATACAGTTTTGCTAGATAATTTTAGTGGAAATCTCACACATCATGCCATTTCACGTGCAAATACTTCACAATGTATTTCCAACCAATAAAAAAATGTGTATGGTGTATTAATTTGCTAGGGCTGCTGTAACAGAAAACCACAGCCTGGGTGACTTAAAAAAACAGAAATGTATTGTCTCACAGTTCTGGAAACTAGAAGTCTGAAATCTCTTCTGGCTTGGAGATGGTCATCCTCTCCCTGTGTCTCTTTACATCACATTCTATGTGTGTGAGTCTCAGTGTCCAATTTTCCTCTTTATGACAGTCAGTCATATTGGATTAGGGCCCACACTAGTGACCTAATTTTAACTTGATTACCTCTGTAAAGACTTTCTCCAAATAACTTTACATTCTGCTGTATTGGGGATTAGGGCCCTAACATGTCATTTTGGGGGGACACAATTCAACCATAATAAATGGTAATTTATACTAGCAAAATCCTTAATAGTATCTAATACCCGGTTCCTATTCAGGTTTCCCATCATTAACTCTAAAATATCTTTGTAGAGTTGATCTGTTCAAATCAAGAGCCAAACAATGTCCAAACATTACATTTATTTGTGATGTATTTTTAATATTATAATGGACCCTATCTGTCCTCTATTTTTGTAAATGTCATTGATTTACCAAGAAAGTTATTCATTTGTCCGGTAGAATGTTACCCATTTTGGATTTGATTGACTCATTTCTCATGGTGCCTGTAACTTATTCTTCTATCAACTATTACATGTAAACTGGTAGTTATATCCAGAGGATCTATCATGTTCAAGTTCAGATTTTTTGATATTATATCATGAAGCCCACTTTTAGTGATGCTAAAATTCATCAGTGGTTTCAGGCGTTGTTATCTTTATTTCTGCATTATAAATTCCCCATCAATATTTAATTTAGTAAAATTCGCCGGTGGTCATTACCTAGATCTGTTATTTATTAGGATTACAAAATAACAATTTTCTAATTCTAAGTACACCTTTCATATTTTTAGCTGGGATCTTTAATAAAGAACTCTCTATTATGCAGGAAAACATAAATGCTTGATATTTTCCTTTTATTTACCAACTTTCATTATAATAAGCTGGTTCTAATAAACTTGAGTACACTGCATTGGTTCTAGTAACTTTTATTAGTGTCATTTGAATATATGGATTTTTAAATATTTGATGTGTTTTGATCAATTTTAGTCATGATTCCTTTTGATGATGAAATTAGTCTATCTTTGACCAGTAGAATCTCTCTGGCTTGACTCTGGCAACTTCCATCCTTCTCAGCACATGTCCCTGGCTCATCTTTTATATATCCTCCCCTCATCTGGAAATCAGCTATTTCTCCATGAAGGTCTGGTTCCTTTAATGGGCACTAGTATTTGGATAACACAAACTTGGTAGCAGGTGTTGAATTTTGATTTTTAATGAAGTCTTATTTCATATTTTCTGGATCAAATATCTAAGTCAGTATATATTCTCAGCTACCAGTTCTGATCTTCTCTTTTAGTCTTAATTTTCTTATCTCAACAATAGAGTAGCAAAGACTCCTAGTTACAATTGTAATACTATATATAGATACATATACTTATATATATTACAAATATATTACGTATACAAAATAATCTCAGCTGGGAAGAAATTCCTGTTACTGATTTAGGCCTTTAAATGGTCCTTCAGTCACAGGATTAATTTAACTTTTGTGAAAACTTTTAGAAAAACCAAGGAGTTCAGTCACTAAGAAGATATGAGGAATTTGTGGAACATAGTTTTGCCCTAAATTCAAAATGGTATGAGCCTCAAACTCATGTGTGGGGATTGCACATGTTTTCGTGTGTATTTTCTGAAGATCTGCAAATGATTTTTCGGTGGAAGTAGACTTGCAGATAAGAAAAAAAAAAAAAAACTTAAACATTTTTAGTGTTGATATATTTTCCAACAATGTCTACCACTAAATTTCATATTTTCTTTCATCTTCAAGTTAAATATAGGCACATATTTCCCAGGGGTTATCTGGGCGAAGATAAATGTTAGGACACAAAACTAGAGAATGCACAGTTTTACTAGACTAAATTAGATCTGATTGAAAAAGAAAATCTATTTGTAAATCCTCAAGCATGGAATTTGCAGTGCCTATGAACTGTCTTTTCTCAGAAGGCAGAGCCTGGCTGTCCTGATTTAGTAAGTAGAAAAAAACTCATCAAAAGGTAAGTGTAGGTTCTGCTCCTGTTGTACCTTTTATTCCTCTCATTATCTTTGGAATAGCCAGTCTACAGTCATCTCTCTGCTGCTGGAAGCTATAGATGTATAGGCTGATGGTGGTAGTGAGCTGTAGAAGAACTGCACTGTTAAAGATTCTAGCAGTTCACATTAAAATAGATTAATTACCTGCTTACAATTTGTAAAACACTCTCTTGTTCTAGAAGAATAGAGTTTATGTATATTGTGGCTATAGGTAGAAGGGCATTAATCTGATTGAATAGTTATAAATCTGTGTAAGTAGGAGAAGGGAAGACTATATTTGCCAATATAATGAAAATAATTTTTCAATGATTTTTCCAACAGTAAGAAATAGATATGCAAGACCTGCATATTAAAGCAGAGCTCCCCTTGATACCTCCAGTACTCTCGCATTTGCAATGGACCTAAGATATCTCAGTCTAGCAAAGACCAATCAGTGGGAAGAGAGCCAGGTACATTTTATGTAACTTTGCTCCATTATATTATGGATCAGCTCCAGCTGGAATGATAAGGAAGAAATAAGCCTAAATAATGAACACACACCTTTGGTTTTAAAAATGGACTAGTTATTAGCTGTGCTGGAGAAATATGAACAATTAGCACATGATACAATGAAAAGTCCTACAGAAGAGGAAAAGTGCCAGATTGTTGAGTATTAAAATAATGGACGACTACTTCCCTGCTACATGATTCATAAACTGTGGTTTCATAAACTAAGAATGGTTGTGCCCTGACAATGATTAAGAAAACTTTCTTCTTTTTTTTAAGTTTTCAGACCAAAATAAGTACTGATACACAGGATGTTTGTATGCCAAAAATTATGCTGAAATCCTTCCTGTTATGACTACATTTTCCCATCTTTCAATTCAAGTCTTGACATGTTTGTTTCTTGATATTTTTATATTGCCAAGCATTGGGTGTCTTTATTTCATATGCTTTGCTACTGTGGAAATACTAATTCCAGTGTATTTAATAATAATTTAAATAATGCCATTGTTTTATCCTGACTTAAGGGTGTATCTTAAATAGATCTTTTGTGAGTGAATTCCTGAAGAGAAGTTTTGTTATGTTCCTTTTATGAAGTCCCGTTTCTCTTGTACCTACCATGGTGGGAAAAGCATTGTGAGCACACGTTTACTAACACTAGAGTATAAGGATGAGGATTCCTTCATAATAGCACCAGTGTAACTTTGGAAATCAAGGTTTTCTATGTCTATATTGTTCCAGTAACAGCTTCATGGTAAAAAGAATTTGTCCTTTGCTCAGCATTTTATTTTAGGAATATTATCTCAGTTAACAAGTTAGCAGCATGTATAATTAGCATTGATAAGAGGGGGTAACTGCTTCAGAAAACTGCATGGAAATGAAGAGAATTACATGTAGTAAAGTGAGGTACATGTAGGAGATGCTGGTATCTGGATATTGATAGAAAAGTCAGAGATTTACAGTTATAGTTGACCCTTAAACAACTCAGGGAATTAATCTGAATATAATTTATAGTCAGCCCTCCGTATCCGGGGTTCCTTTGCATCCTTGCATTCAACCAACCATGGACCCTGTAGCACTGTAGTATTTCCTATTGAAAAATACCCGCGTATAAATCGACCTGAGCAGTTCAAACCTGCATTGTTCAAGGGTCAACTACTTTATCAGGTTTCCTGGTCAGTGGTTCTGTTTTCCTCTGTGCTCCTTCTGCTGTTTTGTGTCTCCCAAGTGAAGCTTGTTGAATAATTACTTAAATTTTGGAAAGAACACCCAAAAGAGAACATTATAACTGATTCTTAATTAAAGTAATATTTACCAAAACAGTAATATACAAAATGAATTACTGTGAATTACATTGTATTTTTCTATTAATTTACACCAACTCCAGACATATTTGTCAGCAGTTGTGATTTATCTTGTTTCAGTACACTCTGATCTTGTAACTTTTATAGCACTCCCAAATTTGCATACATCAGAAATTAATGGTAATAGATACTTCTTAGATAATCACAATTTGAAGAGAATGTCCTGATTAAGTAATTATAAAAGGAAAAATATTCTAACAACACTAGTAATTTTACACTAATATCTTTATTTTTAAATTAGAATTTTAATATCCTGTTGTTTTAATTGGAGCATACCCTATTCATAAGAATATAAAGTCATTTTTAAACCCATTATTAAATTGAAGCACAGGTAAATGCAATGAATTATCCAAAATCCCTCAGCAAGTCAATGTTTGATAGTGAGTGACTTGTTTAACTGAATCTCTGTATTGAAAGACTTGATATTGAGAATCTCAAGATTAGTCAAATCTTGTTTTTAATGAACAATTTTTAGGGTTGCTAAATTTATGAGGCAAAAGTGACCTGTGAAAAAAATGATGCAAATTTCAAGCCTTCCATGTTACAGAGATTATTATAATTAACTAAAGACGATGTGCCAGTGTATTTAATTTCTAACTAAAATGCAAATCAGTCTTCCTTTTTGTTTTTGCTGTACGCGGGCCTCTCACTGTTGTGGCCTCTCCCGTTGCTGAGCACAGGCTCCGGACGCGCAGGCTCAGCGGCCATGGCTCACGGGCCCAGCCGCTCCGCGGCATGTGGGATCATCCCTGACCGGGGCACGAACCCATGTTGCCTGCATCGGCAGGCGGACTCTCAACCACTGTGCCACTAGGGAAGCCCCAGTCTTCCTTTTAAAATTACTTACATAAATTCTCTATCTCCATTTTTCCAAAATTAAAGTTAAAATTATGTAAAAAATAAATAAGTTCTAAGGATATGTTTCTTCTATCTGTGATACTAAAAATGCCTCTCAGGCATTCATTCATTTATTCATTTGGTTAAAAAAATTTTGGTCGGGTTATAAAAAAATTGCAAATTATGAACACATTTAGTAAATAAATACAAAAAGAATCCTAATTAGTAAAATGTACCAAGTATGTGAAGAGACGATTTACAAAAAATGCAAATATCAAATAAACTTTGAAAAAATATGTAATCACTGATTTTCAAAGAGAATAAAGTTAAAATTACAGTGAAGTAAGTTTTCAATCACCAAATTAACAAATGCTTAAAAAATGAAATAACCCAATGATTATGCAAGAACAACAAAATGGACATTTACATACACTGCCACTGAGAATGAAAATTTATCTACCCTCTTTGTAAAGCATCCAGAAATGGGGATCTGAAACAATGTTATTTTCTGTGTCTTTCTATTGAATGATCACCATCCTCCTTACATGTACTGTAAGACTATTAAAAATCTACGTTAGGGGCTTTCCTGGTGGCGCAGTGGTTGAGAGTCTGCCTGCCGATGCAGGGGACACGGGTTTGTGCCCCGGTCCAGGAAGATCCCACATGCCGCGGAGCGGCTAGGCCCGTGAGCCATGGCCCCTGAGCCTGCGCGTCCGGAGCCTGTGCTCCGCAACGGGAGAGGCCACAACAGTGAGAGGCCCGCGTACCGCAAAAAAAAAAACCAAAAAAAAACTACGTTAATCATTTAATCATCACAAATGCCATTCCATGATAGTAGGAATAGTAGTTCTTTTCCATTTTGGAGATCTAAAAAATGAGGCTATGAGAAGTAGATAAAATTTCTCAAAACCATGAAGAATGGTAAATAGGGGATACATAATTTGAAAATAGGATTGTCTGACTCCAGACTTGGTTGATTTGATTTACCAGGCAATTATCTGTGGAGGATTTATAGATAAAGGCAAAACAACATGGTATCTAGTTTAACATAGCAATATTGCCAAATGTTTTTCTAAAGGTTTTGTTCTGGATCCTCTGAGGGAATGTAGCTTTGGCCATCAGCTACAGTTTCAAAACAGTAAGATAGTCACCAAACTATGGTCATTATGGAATGAGTTTCAGGAAAACTAAGTTTATGTAACACCCATTTCACAGATTTATATAAAACTCAATTACGTATGGTACACAGTGATCTGTATCTATACCTTTCTCTTGAATGGCTACTTGGTGCCTTCTTTCCAGAGCCTTGCAGATTATATTTAAAATTTTTAAATCATGAGTTCCATTGGATATATCATATGCATTGGTAATAACAAAAAGAACCAATAATTTAAGTGTTATTATTAATAATCTATGGGATAGGAAAATATTCCAAGGTGGCATGTTAAAAATATTTGAGAGTTACTTTTTGAGATATATAATTAAATAAGCAGATATTTAAAATCTATTTTAGATGATTTTAATATATCAGAGTTCCAGACACATTTTAATGTAAAAATATTTTATATATCTATTAAAATCTTTCTGAGATGGAGAAATAATTGAATATCATAAGTATTCTATATTTGGTTTCCCATTACCTGAAAACATGGAGGTATTTATATTAAATATTTCATAGATAGTTTAAAATGTAGAATTAACAAATGTAACTAAGTCACATTTATGAGAACTATCACAATATTACCTTGATTCTGGTGATAAAATATTAAAAGTGATACAGTAGTTTCAAAATTTGCATGAAGAATATAAAAAACAATAAAAGGTAAATGTCTGCAGTTTTGGAGAACATGAGAAAGTGAAACACAGTTTCTCTAGATTCTTGTAAAGTAAGTATTCAAGTTTTGGGTTTGATACTTGTAAGATATAGCTGACTCACCTTGAATCATGAACTAAAAGACTGTTTGCATTGCTTAAGTCTAGTATCATGAAGATAATAATTTTATTATTGCTAATATAATTCAGTAGGGTCTTGGATGTGGTTCAGAACTTTTTTTTTTAAGTTTCCTGTATGTTTTCAATAAATTTACTTATAGAAAAAGTTATACTCAATTCTTATTAAAAATAAGCTCAGACAACTTGGTCTGAAATTGACCGTATTTTAACTTAACTATAGGGATGACAAATCACTTAGAAGCTAACATTTATTGAATGACTGAACCCAGCCAGCCATGAATGATCTTTCCTTCCATTGAAGTACCAAAAATTTTCTCTGAATCTCTTTTTAGCTTTTCTGTCCTGAATCATAATTTTGGACATATCTATCATGACTACTCATATTGTAAGCTCATTGAGAGCATATCTCTGTCTGATTAATGTTTATATTGCCTGAAGAACTAGGCTTGAACCCAGAAGTTAATGTGTCAGTCCTACAAGACTGCCACCCACGTCAGATGCTTTTTGAAAGTCCAGGTTGTTACCTGTACTTCTGACCTACTGGCTATAAATCAGAGATTCCCATGACCTCCTTGAGTTCAATTAATGTGATAGAGTGGCTCACAGAACTCAAAGGAACGTTTTCTTATTGGATTACTGGTTTATCATAAAAGGGTGTAACTCAAGAACAGCAAGATGGAAGCCATGCATAAGGGAAAAGGACGTAGTGGGGATGGGGTGCAGAGTTTCCATGCTCCCTCTGGGTGTGCCATTCTCTCTGAATCTCCATGTGTTCACCAACCTGGAAGCTCTCCAAACCATGTCCCTTTGGGGTTTTATGGAGGCTTTATTACATAGGCATAATTGATTAAATCATTGCCCATTTGTGATTGATTCAATCTCCAACCCCTCTCTCCTACCTGGAAATCAGGCGCTCTCAGTCTCACCCTTCTGTTCATGTTTTGTTCCCCTGGCAACTAACACCCATCCTTAGATGCTTTCCTAAAGTTACCTCATTAATATAAACCTGGTTATGATGGAAAAGGTCTTGTTATGAATAACAAGACACCCACTTCATCTTTATGGCTCTGAAGCTCTTTCAAGAACTAAGGACCAGAGACCAAATATCCTAAGAAAAAAAGTTCTCATTGTTCTTATTGCTTAGGAAATTCCAAGGGTTTTAGAAATTGTGAGCCAGGAACCGTGGACAAAGACCAAATATATATTTCTTACAAATAACAATATTGCATAGACAGAGATTTTATACAGTCTTTTAAATAGATGAGTGAATGAAGATATGATCTCCTTCTGGTCGTCTCTGTTCTGGCTTCGAGATCAGAAACCATAGCAAATTTGATTGGCATCTTGGGTTCATTACAATAAAATCAACATTATTAATATATTAATACTGGGAAATAAAAGATTAAATGAAAGAAATAAGTGTGCAATTACTTGGACTCACTTGGGGGTTCTTGGCATGAGGAAGCATTGGAAGGAAAGAGGAATTTATATTTGTGGTTCCTGGTTCAAAGAGAACAAATATTCCTGAATGATCACAGATTGCTGGAGACTCTGTAGACGAACATACATACTTGCTGGTCGAACTCAGCTTCTAAACGATGTCATTGCCATAAATAGAAGAACAATTTATTTGTTTATTGAAAAATGGATATTACCAGGAATGTTTAAAAATACTACCATGATTGGTAGTATTGGTAGATTGGTCAGATGTGGTAACTTTTGTTAGAGAATTTTTTAAAGAGAGACTAATGTATACTTTGAAAATTAATAATAGCTTTAATATCGTTCTCTTTAAATCAGACTTGTTACATAGCAACTAAGGTATACACATAAAATAATAATGTCCAACAGATATTTATCATCCTGGTAGTATTCCTGGGGTTCTCCCAGGAATCACTGTTAACCATGGCTATACATCCAGGTTACCAGATCAACTTAAAACAAAAACAAAAACAACTACCGCTTCTTAGACCCCCATTTTGGTCACCCTATTTGTCCTCATTAGGCCTGCTTATTTAGGGTAATCAGCAAGTCTCTTGCTTACGCAGAGATTCTGGGAAATGAAGTGCTAGTCTCTCCGTCCTGTAAGCATCCTTATTCTTCATGATTGATACATTGGTGCCCTTTTGCACTTAGCTTCATGTAGGGGAGAGTTCCTCTCTCTCTTTCTTCCCAGAGTGGAAAGGGCATCTTTCTCACTGTAAATTCTGCATTCCTCGCAAGACCTTCAAATAAACTCTGGGGAGCAGTTGATGTGTTGGTGTTTGGTGGTAGTAGGGCCGGCTGTGCCTTACTCAGTAAACTCTGTGTGGCATTTGGTCCTGACTCCTTGAGTTCTTGCACATCTCTTTAGAATGCAGGCTAGTTAATGAATTTCATTTTCAGCAATGGACCTTAGCCATAATTCTCAGATAACAGAAAGAATTCCACTCAACATCCTGCTATAATTATTTTCTATAGATCAACTTATCTTTAGAAAGTGATTACATTTGTTTAGCTACCCATGTATCTATAAATCTACCTATTGTCAGAATACCAAGGGCCAGTTCTCCTAGTTCTTCAACAGACAAATAAAACACAGGTAACGAATAGTTTCTGAAACAAAAGGACTTTTAACAGGATTATTGTCACAGATTCTGTGAAACATTCTTCTCACATAGTGAATATATACAGCTTGTCTCTAGAAGTGATACCTGCACTGGTCCTAACTATCTAATTCCTATAAGAAGGGGAACCATTCTGTCAGAGTAGGGCCTGATCATAGGACCCTTGGAAGGGATTCTCCTGAGTCCACCATAGCAAAGTGATCATTTTGCTTATTACATCTAATCTAATATCCTTCCTTATCACTTCATTCATGTTTTTAGATTTTCAAGGTTTTCTCCTTTGTAAATTCTTATTCCATATTTCCCTTTGCTTAAAATTCTAAAATTTAATACTTTCAATGTTGCTTCTAATATAGCTTTTTTAGCATCTCTTTTTCCTTCCCACAAATATGTATAACATTGTGAAAGTGAGATTCGGCAATTGTTAAGTTAATGTGATCTGCGTAGAGGAGACAAACTACACTATCTGATTTGGTTTTAAAATGAGTCTTCATTTAGTCCTCAAAGATGTATTGTATGATGCTGTCCATCACCAGTTATCAGAGAACAGCTTATTTTCTTGAAATGTATTCAGAATAAAATTATTTTTCACAACTTTTTCATTTCTTTAGCTTCTAATAGTATTCGCTTTAAATGAAATGTTTTCAAATTACTGAAGATGATTCCTCTATATATGCTCACTATCGTTAGGGTAGTCAGTAGGGTTCAACTTTTCTGCAAGTAGGAAAGTGATTTTGTTTAAATAACAACCACCAACAGAAAACTAAAATTCAAAAACATTTCATTTGAGCTGACCCCCAGAGTGGCAATTTCTACACAGTTTATGAGCAAAAGACTCACTAGTCTCATTGTTGTAGGCGTTTATTTGGGGAATAGATTTTATCCTGGTGTTGACAATATCATATCTCATTAAAGCAGCCATCTCTGTCACATTCTCATTTTCCAAATTAAAAGTAGGTGCACATAGTCATTCTTTGTTAGAATCCCTTTAGAAAACAGCCTGCCACAAAAGAGTGTAAGAGTGTGAAAACTGCTGAGTAATTTCTGATCTTGAAAGTTGCATAGTTTTCAGAAAGTAACCCACTGAGTTGTAAAGGAATGCTGAGAATTAGCTTGAGCTATGTAAGAAAGAAAAACCTATCCCATGGAGAAAAAGAGAGCTGGAGACATACTGAAACTTGATAAGATGTGGAGAGTACCAAGTGCTACCCAGCTCTTTCACTGAGCATTTATATGACTTTGGCGGTATTCCATTTGCTGCCTCAGTTTTCCCTTTATAAGGAGGAGATGGTAGCTGTTCTGAATGCTTACAGAATTTTTATTGTATAAATGGCATTAAAAAACTTGAAAATTTAACAATTATCTTATGCAAATTTTATATATGTAAAATGCTGTTTGGATTATCAGTGTTGTTTGCCTCTCTTGTTCTGATGGTTTAGGCATTTCATAGACCACTGTTACCTTCACCCAATAGATGGGAGCAGAGAGTTAAAATGTTAAACAAAAAAGTAGCATTTAGGAAATGTCTTGTCTATTCTTGTCAACAATTAATTAGCTGTCAGTTCTTTGGGTAAGATGTTCAAGGATGAAGCATAAACTGAAAGGCTTGTTCAGTTTAGTAAATAGATGAATCCTTAAAGATACACCAAGGAATAATTATCGTGAATTCAATATTAAAACATTATTTAATGAACTCCAATTATAAATTTGGAAAGAAAAACATTTAAAAATGAGATTTAGTTTTCTAAATGCTAGTTCTTGTTAAGGTTATAGTCCTAAATTTTTTTAGCTGTCATGGAAATGCTAGTTTCTCTTTAACCATTTGTAGTTTTAAATCCCATCAGTCCTCAAAATCATTATAGCATAACAAGGAATTTCAATAGTCCACATCTCTAGATATAATTTTAGCTAAACCTACATCAGAATAATTACCAAGAACCACATTTCCTAATTAGATTGTTTGGTCACTTACCAGATCATAACTTTGTCCTATGCTTTATATGAGGGACACCTCTTATTAGCTAAGAGGAGATACTACAGTCATTTGTCCATTTCAGCTGATTATGATGTGTGTTTCTCATGGCAATTTTTTTCTTTAGTTTTCCTAGTCAACTTGTGTTGTGCAGAAGTGGATTCATAATCATCCTTTATTAATCACATACTTTCAGTACTGTTCCATGCATTTATTTATTATTTACTAACTTTCTTATTTGCTTATAAATCTCTAATAATCACTCACTAACCATACTGAAAATGAAAACTGGGACCTTGACCATGACCTACTTTTAGTTATGTGCTTCTCCCTCATCTCGTTCCTTTTCTGTGTTCATTTTTCTCTTATTCTTTTTCATATAGTTTTAATTCACTAATATATATGCCTTAAAACTCTTTTATTTTAATTGTTTTAACCTTATAAAAGAAGTGGCATGTTTTTTCATGATGCATTGTTAGAAAGTCTTTAAATCAGTCACAAAGCACAATGTAAAATAGAACTATAGGAGGCAAAATATTAAGAGCATAATGATTTCCTTGAATTTGATCTATGAACAAAATGCACAGGCCAGTTGCTTCAGTGGGTGGGGGGAACTAGTCAGCTTACTTCTCTTGCTTTGCAAAAGTTGGCTTTGTAGAGAGATTTACTTACTGAAGTTTTGAAGTTTAAAGGGTTCTATTCCTTCTCTGGCCTAAGTACACTCTGTCTTGGTTTGAAATCTCACATGTCAGCCCATACACCTGACTGACGAGACAGCTCGTAAGGTGACTGGATTCTCTAAAATATCCATTTATACTTAGAATGCACAAAGATGTAACCAAGGTAGAGAATGAGTGGCCTGGAGCAGGGAGACAGCCCAGAGAGCCCCCAGGGCTCTATAGAATTAAATTATTCCTACAAGGTGATAGAAGACAGCCTGATTCAAACAGACATTCCTAACTCACCAATAATTTTACTTTCTTGTTGTAACAATGCTCCATGGATAAGAAAATCCTTGCATGATATATGAAAATAAGTGATCATTTAAAATCTAATTCAGTTTTCAAAATATAGTGCAAATTAGGCTTTTATAATGGACATTTTTGAAGTATTGCCAAAACTGAGTGAAAGAGGAAATCTTGGAAATGCTAGGAAGAAAGATTAATTATCAATCAATCCAGATTTATGAAACAGCAAGTGAAGGGTTACATTTTCTATTTATGGTACAGCTTCCAAATTTAGAAATAAGCTACCAAATAAATTTTAAAAGTGACAGTAAGCAATATTGGGCTCAAATAATTATCTGATATTCTTTTCCATTCTTCTGTTCTGTGAAGAGGGCATTTAGAAGACATAATAATGGAGCCTAAGTGCTAGGAACATGTGAATATGAACAGCCATGAAGTGATAATAAAAGTTCTCATTTACTGTGAGGCTTCTCCATACTACACTCTTTCACTTATCTTATTTCATTCAACCCATACAACTCTGTTGATTATGTTTTATAATTTTTGTTTCATGGATGAACAAACTAAGGCTCAGAAATATTTAGTAACCTATTGAAGGTATAAGTTTTGATAATGTACTGCCCATATTCCTTGTTATGGAAAAATGCTAAATCTCCTTAAAGTCAGACCTAGATGGTCTAGCCTTGTATCTGACTGAATGTGATCTACTGTATCTGTTTTGGTATCTGTTGCTGTACATGAACATCTGTCAGGGAGATTGAATAAGGCAGTGTTGCATAAGGCACTTACATTCTTTATTTTGAATAGGATCTGTGATACTGTTTGCATTCTCAAGGTTTGGCTTAGGAAGAGATGAGTGAGAAGAAATTAGCAATCATTCAAACTGAGCAGTTATTTTTCATAGCATATTGTAAGTATAAAGACTTTTGTGTTTCTAATGTTGTGATGATGAATGCATAAACCTTCTCAAACACATTTACACAGAAGAGTAATAAAGGAAAAAAAAAATTCAGTGCTAATTTGACATCCACATGTCAATTTGAAGAGCTATTTTGGACTGTGGAAATCTCCATAATGTTAACACCAAGCAGAAGAACAAAATTAACAGATAGTGGTGCATCTATTGGCAATTTGAAGAAAACTTTGTTATCAAACCCTCCTTAAAATGAACAAACATCTCTGCAAGTTTTGGACAAATCTGTCATAAAGCATTAATATATGAATTATGTTTTTTTCTAATTAACCAGGTACCATTAAAAGCTGCTCTGTTTGGGACTTCCCTGATGGTCCAGTGGTTAAGACTCTGCACTTCCACTGCAGGGCGCGTGGGTTCAATCCCTGATCGGGGAACTAAGATCCCACCTGCTAAGTGGTGCAGCTGGGAGAGGGCGGAGCTGCTCTATTTGATAGACTTAAATGTTGTACTTTACTTTGCAACCATATGAAGTATTCCCCTATAATTGTATGAAACTGTATAAACTGTATGAAATATGAAAACTTAAAACCAACATTCATTGTGTTTTTGAAAATAAATTCTTTGGAAATATATAAATATATATTTATTTATAATTCCTGGTCCATAATTTCTGTATAATAATTATGATATGGCTTGATATTTCAGCTTGTTTTTTAGCAAAGCTGAAATTTTGTTAAAAGCAATAGATAACTCAAAAACTATTGTAAAGCAGTAAATCTGTGTAGCCATATAGTCTTCATTTGGAGTTTTCTCCCCCTCAATTCTCCTTGAATTTCTTTTATTAAAATAATTAGACAAAATTTGTTTTGAAATCTGCTGGTTAGAGAAAATTTATATCTCAAGGGTTATGACACCAGTGGACAGGAAAGGTACCTTTGTCACCAATACTGAGCAGTGAAACTAAACATTGCTGAGGAGTGGGAATACTCAAATCCTTCTAGGGGGCTAGAATATGCTTTTGGCACTTCTCTTTATAATATCACACTGTTTAGAAAACGGAGACTCAAGAACTACTAAAGCATGAAAATAGATGCCAACCACTCACTGCTTGCTGAGATTTGCCAGTGTGAGTGGAAAGCAAAGAGAAGTACTTGTGAGAAAATGAGGTAAATGTGAATATGTTAACAAATGGAAAGCCACTGTTATTTTGACGGCTGTGATGCACTCATGAGCTCTCAGCTGTGTCTATAACCATCTGTACTTCTCTGTACATAATGGTGGACCTCTATGCTGTGTGAGACAAGATTTAGAGCAGTTCTCTGGGGTAAATGTTTGAAATGTGAGCCCTCAGATAATGAGAATGATTCTTAAAATTAGAACCTCTCAACGTTAGAGGTCAGCTTTGGACATGAGAATGACGGGGCAGGAAGAGTGACAAGAAATGGAAAAAGCAGCTGCAGTGATCATAATTATGGTGATTGTGTGTGTCTGAGGAAGACTCTTGCTCATCAGTGTTTCTGATTGAAAGATTGACAAAGGCAGGCCAATAGGTATAAGGGAGGAGGGAGAACAACATGGAACATATAGAATATGTGGTCATTGAAAGTAAATGTAATATGGAATAGCAGTAATATGTTAGTACGTTAAAAAAAAACACTTGAGAGGTCTTTTAGAATTGTGGAAAGGGAAAGATGGGGTCAATAAAAGCACTCAAAATGGTGTTCCCATAGTTATAATTACCATGATCTGAAAGAAGTATAAATGAAACACTTTATAAAATGTGAATATTTTTTATTTTTGAAAACTTGAAAGTATTCCATGAAGTACCAGTTCAATATTGTAAAATAATAGTCATTGTATTGTAAATTTGAAAAGGAAAAATAAGTGTCTTTAAAATAGGAAGAGTTGGGATTGCAGAAAGAGAAATTGCAGTAATACTCTCTTTTTTCATTATCCCACATCCCATTCTTCAGCAAACCTTCTTGGCTGTACCTTAAGAATATATCTAAAATCTGACTGCTTTCTCACGACCTCTGCTAATAACATCCTGGTACAAGCCCAGAGTATTACTATAGCCTCCTAATAGGTCTCCCAATACCACTTCGCTTCCTATAGTCTATCAATATAGAAGTTAGAATGATCATTAGCAGGTAGTCAATAGTATTGAGTGAAAGAATGAATGAATTAAAGGAGAATGAAGAGAAGGATATCATGATAATGATATATTTTTCTTGTTTCACAATCTAGAAACTTAGATTCAAATTAAGTTTTGTAAAACAAATTAGCATTATTTTACATTTAAAAATTAGAGATGTTTAAACTTTTCAGAGTTGGAGTGAACTGTAATCGAGTGAACTGTAGTCCAGTGCTCTCTGTGCCAACTGAGGAAGCTGAGGTCCAGTGAAAGAGATAGCCAATATGTTCCATGTTATACTTTTATTAAGACCTGGGACTGGGGCTTCCCTGGTGGCGCAGTGGTTGAGAGCCTGCCTGCCGATGAAGGGGACACGGGTTCGTGCCCTGGTTCGGGAAGATCCCACATGCCGCGGAGCGGCTAGGCCCGTGAGCCATGGCCACTGAGCTTGTGCGTCCAGAGCCTGTGCTCCGCAACGGGAGAGGCCACAACAGTGAGATGCCCACGTACCGCAAAAAAAAAAAAAAAAGACCTGGGACTAATTTCCAGTCCAGTTTTCCTTCCAATATACCATACCACTCCCAATATGAAAATGAAAAGTATTGGTAAGGAATTGTTTGGTGTCCTGTATCATTGAAAATGCTGTTTTGTAAAAGTCCTATAGCAGGAACTGTAATTCTTCAGAGCCTTTTTTATCTTAGGGAAACTTCCCTCTGTTCCCCTCTTCTTAAACGAGTGTTATTCCTGAGACAGTATAATTTTCTTCCATACCTGGAGTCAAAGCTTCCAGAGCTACAGCTTCCTTTTTTTGCTCTTCACCTAGAAATTATAATGCCTCTAAGGGCTACCAATGGAGCTACACTACACTCACTATTGTAACCCCATGATAAATTCTAACTGGAAAATCTAAGTTCAACCTACAGAGTCTGTTAATTCACTGCAATATCTTACTAAAAATATGTCAAATAAGGCCTACTCCTATATAATAGTCCTTGTATATCTTTAGCATTATGAAAATGTGGGGGTAACAATATCATTATATGTTTTTTTTTTATATATATATTTTTTTTATTAGTTTCTGCTTTATAACAAAGTGAATCAGTCATACATATACATCTGTTCCCACATCCCCTCCCTCATGCATCTCCCTCCCTCCCACCCCCCCCATCCCACCCCTCCAGGCGGTCACAAAGCACCGAGCTGATCTCCCTGTGCTCTGCGGCTGCTTCCCACTATCTATCTACCTTACGTTTGGTAGTGTATATATGTCCATGCCTCTCTTTCCCTTGTCACAGCTTACCCTTCCCCTTCCCCATATCCTCAAGTCCATTCTCAAGTAGCTCTGTGTCTTTATTCCCCTTTTACCCCTAGGTTCTTCATGACATTTTTTTTTTTTTAAATTCCATATATATGTGTTAGCATACGGTATTTGTCTTTCTCTTTCTGACTTACTTCACTCTGTATGACAGACTCTAGGTCTATCCACCTCATTACAAATAGCTCAGTTTCGTTTCTTTTTATGGCTGAGTAATATTCCATTGTATATATGTGCCACATCTTCTTTATCCATTCATCCGATGATGGACACTTAGGTTGTTTCCAGCTCCGGGCTATTGTGAATAGAGCTGCAATGAACATTTTGGTACACGTCTCTTTTTGAATTATGGTTTTCTCAGGGTATATGCCTACTAGTGGGATTGCTGGGTCATATGGTAGTTCTATTTTTAGTTTTTTAAGGAACCTCCATACTGTTCTCCATAGTGGCTGTACCAATTCACATTCCCACCAGCAGTGCAAGAGTGTTCCCTTTTCTCCACACCCTTTCCAGCATTTATTGTTTCTAGATTTCTTGATGATGGCCATTCTGACTGGTGTGAGATGATATCTCATTGTAGTTTTGATTTGCATTTCTCTAATGATTAATGATGTTGAGCATTCTTTCATGTGTTTGTTGGCAGTCTGTATATCTTCTTTGGAGAAATGCCTATTTAAGTCTTCTGCCCATTTTTGGATTGGGTTGTTTGTTTTTTTGCTATTGAGCTGCATGAGCTGTTTATAAATTTTGGAGATTAATCCTTTGTCAGTTGCTTCATTTGCAAATATTTTCTCCCATTCTGAGGGATGTCTTTTGGTCTTGTTTATGGTTTCCTTTGCTGTGCAAAAGCTTTGAAGTTTCATTAGGTCCCATTTGTTTATCTTTGTTTTTAGTTCCATTTCTCTAGGAGGTGGGTCCAAAAGGATCTTGCTGTGATTTATGTCATAGAGTGTTCTACCTATGTTTTCCTCTAAGAGTTTGATAGTTTCTGGCCTTACATTTAGGTCTTTAATCCATTTTGAGCTTATTTTTGTGTATGGTGTTAGGGAATGATCTAATCTCATACTTTTACATGTCCCTGTCCAGTTTTCCCAGCACCACTTATTGAAGAGGCTGTCCTTTCTCCACTGTACATTCCTGCCTCCTTTATCAAAGATAAGTTGGCCATATGTGCGTGGGTTTATCTCTGGGCTTTCTATCCTGATCCACTGATCTATCTTTCTGTTTTTATGCCAGTACCACACTGTCTTAATTACTGTAGCTTTGTAGTATAGTCTGAAGTCAGGCAGCCTGATTCCTCCAGCTCCGTTTTTCGTTCTCAAGATTGCTTTGGCTATTCGGGGTCTTTTGTTTTTCCAAACAAATTTTGAAATTTTTTGTTCTACTTCTGTGAAAAATGCCAGTGGTAGTTTGATAGGGATTGCATTGAATCTGTAGATTGCTTTGGGTAGTAGAGTCATTTTCACAATATTGATTCTTCCAATCCAGGAGCATGGTATATCTCTCCATCTATTTATATCATCTTTAATTTCTTTCATCAGTGTCTTATAATTTTCTGCATACAGGTCTTTTGTCTCCTTAGGTAGGTTTATTCCTAGATATTTTATTCTTTTTGTTGCAATGGTAAATGGGAGTGTTTTCTTGATTTCATTTTCAGATTTTTCATCATTAGTGTACAGGAATGCCAGAGATTTCTGTGCATTAATTTTGTATCCTGCTACTTTACCAAATTCATTGATTAGCTCTAGTAGTTTTTCGGTAGCATCTTTAGGATTCTCTATGTATAGTATCATGTCATCTGCAAACAGTGACAGCTTTACTTCTTCTTTTCCAATTTGGATTCCTTTTATTTCCTTTTCTTCTCTGATTGCTGTGGCTAAAACTTCCAAAACTATGTTGAATAAGAGTGGTGAGAGTGGGCAGCCTTGTCTTGTTCCTGATCTTAGTGGAAATGGTTTCAGTTTTTCACCATTGAGGACAATGTTGGCTGTGGGTTTGTCATATATGGCCTTTATTATGTTGAGGAAAGTTCCCTGTATGCCTACTTTCTGCAGGGTTTTTATCATAAATGGGTGTTGAATTTTGTCGAAAGCTTTCTCTGCATCTATTGAGATGATCATATGGTTTTTCTCCTTCAACTTGTTAATATGGTATATCACATTGATTGATTTGCGTATATTGAAGAATCCTTGCATTCCTGGAATAAACCCCACTTGATCATGGTGTATGATCCTTTTAATGTGCTGTTGGATTCTGTTTGCTAGTATTTTGTTGAGGATTTTTGCATGTATGTTCATCAGTGATATTGGCCTGTAGTTTTCTTTCTTTGTGACATCCTTGCCTGGTTTTGGTATCAAGGTGATGGTGGCCTCGTAGAATGAGTTTGGGAGTGTTCCTTCCTCTGATATTGTTTGGAAGAGTTTGAGAAGGATGGGTGTTAGCTCTTCTCTAAATGTTTGATAGAATTTGCCTGTGAAGCCATCTGGTCCTGGGCTTTTGTTTGTTGGAAGATTTTTAATCACAGTTTCAATTTCAGTGCTTGTGATTGGTCTATTCATATTTTCTATTTCTTCCTGAGTCAGTCTTGGTAGGTTGTGCATTTCTAAGAATTTGTCCATTTCTTCCAGGTTGTCCATTTTATTGTCATAGAGTTGCTTATAGTAATCTCTCATGATCTTTTGTATTTCTGCAGTGTCAGTTGTTACTTCTCCTTTTTCATTTCTAATTCTACTGATTTGAGTCTTCTCCCTTCTTTTCTTGATGAGTCTGGCTAATGGTTTGTCAATTTTGTTTATCTTCTCAAAGAACCAGCTTTTAGTTTGGTTGATCTTTGCTATCGTTTCCTTCATTTCTTTTTCATTTATTTCTGATCTGATCTTTATGATTTCTTTCCTTCTGCTAACTTTGGGGGTTTTTTGTTCTTCTTTCTCTAATTGCTTTAGGTGCAGGGTCAGGTTGTTTACTCGAGATGTTTCCTGTTTCTTAAGGTGGGATTGTATTGCTATAAACTTCCCCCTTAGAACTGCTTTTGCTGCGTCCCATAGGTTTTGGGTCGTCGTGTCTCCATTGTCATTTGTTTCTAAGTATTTCTTAATTTCCTCTTTGATTTCTTCAGTGATCACTTCGTTATTGAGTAGTGTATTGTTTAGCCTCCATGTGTTTGTATTTTTTACAGATCTTTTCCTGTAATTGATGTCTAGTCTCATAGCATTGTGGTCGGAAAAGATACTTGATACAATTTCAATTTTCTTAAATTTACCAAGGCTTGATTTGTGACCCAAGATATGATCTATCCTGGAGAATGTTCCATGAGCACTTGAGAAAAATGTGTATTCTGTTGTTTTTGGGTGGAATGTCCTATAAATATCAATTAAGTCCATCTTGTTTAATGTATCATTTAAAGCTTGTGTTTCCTTATTTATTTTCATTTTGGATGATCTGTCCATTGGTGAAAGTGGGGTGTTAAAGTCCCCTACTATGATTGTGTTACTGTCGATTTCCCCTTTTATGGCTGTTAGTATTTGCCTTATGTATTGAGGTGCTCCTATGTTGGGTGCATAAATATTTACAATTGTTATATCTTCTTCTTGGATCGATCCCTTTATCGTTATGTAGTGTCCTTCTTTGTCTCTTCTAATAGTCTTTATTTTAAAGTCTATTTTGTCTGATATAAGAATTGCTACTCCAGCTTTCTTTTGATTTCCATTTGCATGGAATATCTTTTTCCATCCCCTTACTTTCAATCTGTATGTGTCTCTAGGTCTGAAGTGGGTCTCTTGTAGACAGCATATATATGGGTCTTGTTTTTGTATCCATTCAGCCACTCTGTGTCTTTTGGTGGGAGCATTTAGTCCATTTACATTTAAGGTAATTATTGATATGTATGTTCCTATTCCCATTTCCTTAATGGCTTTGGGTTCGTTATTGTAGGTATAGTCCTTCTGTTGTGTTTCTTGCCTAGAGAAGTTCCTTTAGCATTTGTTGTAAAGCTGGTTTGGTGGTGCTGAACTCTCTCAGCTTTTGCTTGTCTGTAAACGTTTTAATTTCTCCATCAAATCTGAATGAGATCCTTGCTGGGTAGAGTAATCTTGGTTGCAGGTTTCTCTCCTTCATCACTTTAATTATGTCCTGCCACTCCCTTCTGGCTTGTAGAGTTTCTGCTGAGAGATCAGCTGTCAACCTGATGGGGATTCCCTTGTGTGTTATTTGTTGTTTTTGCCTTGCTGCTTTTAATATGATTTCTTTGTGTTTAATTTTTGACAGTTTGATTAATATGTGTCTTGGCGTATTTCTTCTTGGATTTATTCTGTATGGGACTCTCTGTGCCTCCTGGACTTGATTAACTATTTCCTTTCCCATATTAGGGAAGTTTTCAACTATAATCTCTTCAAATATTTTCTCAGTCCCTTTCTTTTTCTCTTCTTCTTCTGGAACCCCTATAATTCGAATGTTGGTGCGTTTAATGTTGTCCCAGAGGTCTCTGAGACTGTCCTCTGTTCTTTTCATTCTTTTTTCTTTATTTTTCTCTGCATCAGTTATTTCCACTATTTTATCTTCCACCTCACTTATCCGTTCTTCTGCCTCAGTTATTCTGCTATTGATCCCATCTAGAGTATTTTTCATTTCATTTATTGTGTTTTTAATCGATGCTTGATTCATCTTTAGTTCTTCTAGGTCCTTGTTAACTGTTTCTTGCATATTGTCTATTCTATTTCCAAGATTTTGGATCTGGGAAATAGAATCTTGGATCAGCTTTACTATCATTATTCTGAATTCTTTTTCAGGTAGACTGCCTATTACCTCTTCATTTGTTAGGTCTGGTAGGTTTTTATCTTGCTCCTTCACCTGCTGTGTGTTTTTCTGCTTTCTCATTTTGCTTATGTTACTGTGTTTGGGGTCTCCTTTTTGCAGGCTGCAGATTCGTAGTTCCCGTTGTTTTTGGTGTCTGTCCCCCGTGGCTAAGGTTGTTTCAGTAGGTTGTGTAGGCTTCCTGGTGGGGGGGACTAATGCCTGTGTTCTGGTGGTTGAAGCTCGATCTTGTCTTTCTGGTGGACAGGTCCACGTCTGGTGGTGTGTTTTGGGGTGCCTGTGGCCTTATTATGTTTTTAGGTATCCTCTCTGCTAATGGGTGGGGTTGTGTTCCTGCCTTGCTAGTTGCTTGGCATAGGGTGACCAGCACTGTAGCTTGCTGGTCGTTGACTGAAGCTGGGTGCTGGTGTTGAGATGGAGATCCCTGGGAGATTTTCGCTGCTTGATATTATGTGGAGCTGGGAGGTCTCTTGTGGACCCGTGTCCTGAAGTTGGCTCTCCCACTTCAGAGGCACAGCACTAACTCCTGGCTGCAGCACCAAGAGCCTTTCATCCACCCGGCTCAGAATAACAGTGAGAAAAAGTAGGAAGAAATAATTAGTAGAAGAAAGAAAGAGAGATTGAAAGAAAGGAAGAAGGGAAGTAAGGAAGGAAGGAAGAAAGAAAGAAAGGAGGGAGGGAGGAAGGATGGAAAGAAAGGAAAGAAAGGAGGGAGGGAGGGAGGAATGAAAGCAAAAGGAAGAGTGAATGGAAGAAGAGAGGGAGGGAGGGAGGAAGGAAAGAAAGAAAGAAAGACAGGAGGGAGGGAGGGAGGGAGGGAGGAAAGAATAAGAAAGTGGAAAGAAGAAGGGTGGGAGGGAGGGAGGGATGGAGGAAAGAAAAAGAAAGAAGGAAAGGAGGAGCGGAGGGAGGGAGGGAGGGAGGAAGGGAAGGGAGGAAAAAAAGAAAGAGCAGGTAAAGTAAAATAGAATAAAGTATGAAATATAGTAGCGTTATTAAAATTAAAAAGTAATTATTGAAAAAAAAAAACACGGACCGAAAGAACCCTGGGACATATGGTGGAAGCAAAGCTATACAGAGAGAATCCTACACAGAAGATTACACATACACATTCACAAAAAGAGAGCAGGGGGGAAAATCAAAAATCTTGCTCTCCAAGTCCACCTCCTCGATTTGGGATAATTCGTTGTAAAAAGAGGAAAAGGGCGAAAAGTCTGAAATCTTGCTAAGTCCACCTCCTTAATTTGAGATAATTCGTTGTAAAAAGAGGAAAAAAAAAGGGGGGGAAAGTCTTAAATCTTGTCCTCAAGGTCCACTTCCTCAATTTGGGATGATTCGCTGTCCATTCATACACTCCACAGACGCAGGGCACATCAAATGGACCGTGGAGCTTTAATCCGCTGCCTCGGAGGCTGCACAGAGAGATTTCCCTGTCTCTGCTCTCACAGCTCCCGGGTCTCAGCCTTGGACCTGGCCCCGCCTCTGCGCGTAGGTCGCCGGAGGGCGTCCGTTCTTCGCTCAGACAGGACGGGTTTAAAGGAGCCGCTGATTCGGGGGCTCTGGCTCACTCAGGCAGAGGGGAGGGAGGGGAATGCCCTCTCCTCGCGCACCAGGCAACAAAAGGGAAAAAAGTCTCTTGCCTCTCCGGTAGCTCCAGACCCTTTCCCCGGGCTCCCTCCGGGCTAGCACTAACCCCTTCAGGGTCTCTTCCTGCCGCCAGCCCCAGACCTCTCCCTGCGCTCCGACTGAAAGCCGATACCCGAGCCTCAGCTCCCAGCCCTGCCCGCCCTGGCGGCCGAGCAGACAAGTCTCTCGGGCTGGTGTGTGCCTGAGGGCACCGATCCTCTGTGCCAAAATCTCTCTGCTTTGCCCTCCACACCCCTGTTGCTGTGCTCTCCTCCGCTACTCCGAAGCTTTCCCCCTCCGCCACCTGCAGTCTCCGCCCTCGAAGGGGCTTGTAGTGTGTAGAAACCTTCCCTCCTTCACGGCTCCCTCCCACTGGTGCAGGTCCCGTCCATATCCTATTGTCTCTGTTTATTCTTTTTTTCTTTTGACCTACCCAGGTATGTGGGGAGTTTCTTGCCTTTTGGGGGGTCTGAGGTCTTCTGTCAGCGTTCAGTAGGTGTTCTGTTGGAGTTGTTCCACGTGTAGATGAATTTCTGATGTATCTGTGGGGAGGAAGGTGATCTCCGCGTCTTACTCTTCCGCCATCTTCCTCCGGCTCTCATTATATGTTTTTAACTGTTCATTTCTAACAGTATATGTAGTTCCTCATACACAGTACATATTAGATATATTCTCTTTGTTTTTCAGAAATAATCCATGCTAATTCAAGTGAAAGCTCTGATTTTTTTTTCTCTGTGGTGTTTTAATTTTCAGCATTGGAGAAAGAACCCTGATGTGATATTTTTATTGAGAAATTACTAAGTCAAATATAATTTCAAAGCCATAAATGTTTCTCTGTCGTTGAAGGCCTTCTACCTAAGATGAAGAAACTAAGCAAAACATCACTTCTCTTTTATGTGCTTTATCTGAGAATAAAAAGGACTTAAGTGATTATATGACACTGGAATAATTTGATTATTTTTCTCTGTGGGTAAAGACTGGGTATTTTTGAAACAGAGATATTTTACACTCAAGGCACAGAGGAAACATTACCCTCAAAGTTCAGGATATTAGTGTCTGTTAGAACTCCTTCCTATTGGCTCTTAATATGGTGGACAAAATACCTTGCATCTATAAACCTTATTTTGCATCATGGGCAACCATATCCTGTAAACTGGTGCATCATGTAAATGTTGTCCAAAAAAAATCTGATAGTCTATTCAGTTACATGTTGATTTTAAAGTTTCTAAGTGAAAACTGTTTTCTGTACACTGGAAATAGTACTGGCTCTTTGCCAAGACAGATCTCCTCCTACACTTACCACTTTCTATGTGGCCAAGGGAGTAAAAGAGTAGGAGGAATAAGGCTAATATCTTTTCCTAGTATCACATTAGCTTAAGCAAAGAATTGGACCTCCTTAACTTATATTTGCAATGGCAGTGCCACTACTTATGTACCTTTTAGGGGTATTAGTAGTTCTCAAGTGTTAGAATGTTCTTATATAAAGACTTCTAATATCTCAGGGTTTTTTCCCCCCTTCTTTATCCATTTCTTTTCTCAAACAATATGAGATTACCATGATAATAGCAAGATAATTATTACTGTTGGAACAATTCTCTAGTGTGCTTCTCCCTATCAGTGTAAAAATCAATCATATAATCATCCTATAGTGTGAGAATTTTTACAATACCATGTGTCCTAATTACTACAGGAGAATTTACAACATCTCATTCTTCTTAAAGATTCCTATTTGGACAAAAAAAAACCCACAATCTTCCCTTTCCTAGTTTGTCTTCAATACTAGGTTTCAGAAGCCACAGTGGTTGTTAAGATTTAGTGCTGGTGGACTAAGTTTATCTATTCCTTCCTGTTCTGTGAATGATAGTTAAAACCTTAACTGCATCTTTATCATTTTGAAAAAAAGGTGAGAAAACAGTATTTTTTCTTTTTCATAATATAAATGTCATACTAACCATCCAAACTATATTCTTTTGATAAAAAATCTTGGATTATTATTACTTGTTGCTTGAAATGTTAATTCTTATAATCATTTTTACCAAGTAATAAAAGAAATTGGGAACTAAATGTTAGTGCTATTGTCACATAGCATTTTATCATAGATAAATTAAAGGCATCATTTTCTTAGAAATATTGTTTCTTAGATTTAAAAGATGTGTGATGGGAAAAACTCATTTGACATATTAAAATAGTCACCCAATATTTAAGCTTAAATACCACTAGAAACAATTTTAGTTCAATTCGTGCAGTTCTTAGCTCAACTGTAAACCCTAATATGTTAGGTCCTTCTCTTTGGAAATGTTTTATTTTGTATGTGTATTTATGCATTAATTTTATATGTGCTAAAGTATGGCTGATTTTTAAAGAGCTGTCGATTAGATGCTTTTAAGTAAATATTAAGGAGGGAAGGGCATTAGGTATGAGATAATTTCTAAATGATTAAAATTTTATGCTTTTTTATGTAAAGGAACCATGTTTTAAAAATATTTATGCCTAGTTTAGCATAAGCGATTTGAAAGGGATGAACCTGGAGGGAGAGAGAACAGAAAGGATGTTATTGCATAACCTTTGGAAGATAAGATGTGAACCTGAACAATTGGCAAGTAGAGATGGAGCAGATGTGATTTGATTTGAGAGAGATTGTAGGAACTGGAAGCTATAAACTAGTGGTGAAAAGATGACTCAGATTTTTGTGTGGTTAGCTGGGGGCGTGGTACATCACTGGGAGAAGGAATATAGGACATGTTATGAATAATTACTATCTGGAATCACTTGTTTCTTGTACTGTGTGAATATTTTTCCTTGTGAGATTGAGTGAATGTTTACTGGCGGTTATTTAGAAGCACATTTCACCAAAGGTAATGTTTACATCATTAAATTTTTATGTCCTATGTACAGGACAATAATTGCTTGTAGAGAATAAGCCTGTAATGAAAATTAGATGCCAAGAGGAGGCAGGAGATCCTTCAACAGATCGCACAGTTTGCAGCTTTGAGTCTGTAGACAACAGCATGAAAAGTGTTGTCAATGTGTACCTTACCTTACTGTAGGACCTAGATTTTGAATCGATGCAAACCTCATTTGAAAAATAAAGAATTATGTTTAGCATTGCATGTTATCGTTTGAATCGTCATTCTACTCTATATCTCAATAGGGAAGCTGTTAATCGATTTTGAAGTATTTCTGAGTTTATATCAACATCTAATATTCACCTATTTGACTCATAATTAGGATAATTATTATGCCTATATGCAGTGCACCTTGCAAATTCAGTTTAATTGAGAAAAAATTATCATGTTTATCAGATCGTTACAATAAAGAGGCTATGACTGTTATTCTAAAAAATAATCGTTTTAAAGTGAGCATGATGGATATTTCCTTTTGATGGAGCCGCCGAGTACAGGGAACTACAGCCAAATCTGACTTGCCTATAAAGAGCCAAAGGTGACGTTCTCTGGAAATTAGCTGCCATTTCAAAGGCTTTAAGATGTCAAAACATCTCCAACAATTCAAAGCCGTGTCTTTTCCTCATCCATTTAACATGCTCTGTCATCCACTGGTAAAATATCCTCCACTGAATTCCTAACTCACAAGAGATTTTTCTCAATGCATTCTCTATCAGAGAAGGGTCATTTGAATTCATTGTTGATAGAGAGGTACTGTCCTTGGATATGAAAACATACGTAAGATGATATTTGTAAATATAATTGCATTTCAGCAAACGTACCACTGAAAGCATTATTTGATACTGCATAACTATCTTTGTTTTGGCCACCAATGTGTCCATCTAGAATACATGCAATATGTCTTTGTTTTGAAAGATAGAAAGTTCAGCCCTGAAGTTTGGTTGATTTAGCATATGGAAAACAAAATTTCTACCCAGTCAACTGCAACTATTTAAGCTGAACTGAGTTATATTTTCTTCAGAAAAAATATGTAGGGTTGAGTTTTGCCTTAGGCATCGTGAACTAAAATACCAGAAATGTTGTCCTTTTTAAAAACAAAAGCAATCTGTTTCAGCAACATTGAGTTTATTTTTAAGTAACTTAAAAGCCACAGGATGTCGTGGGAAGGGCAGTGGCCTGGGAATATGGAGGCCTGAACTCAGTCCTCTTACTGTTTAGCTATTTAACCATGGACAGATATGCCTTGACCTTCAGCGACAAAGTTTTGTCCTCTTTAAAAGAAAGCGATTGTCTGGATGATCTGTCAGGGTTCTTGGTACTACGTGTATGTGTGAGTATCTGTGGAATATCATGGATGGTTTCTTTTTTTTTAACTTTTTATTTTAGAGTGGAGTATAGTTGATTAACAATGTTGTATTAGCTTCAGGTGTACAACAAAGTGATTCAGTTATACATGTACATTCATCTATTCTTTTCCCAATTATGTTGTTACAGAATATTGAGCAGAGTTCCCTGTGCTATACAGAGAACAAACTTATGGTTACCAGGGGGGATGGTGGAGGGGGAGGGATAGTTAGGGAGTTTGGAACTGACATGTACATACTCTATATTTGAAATGAATAACCATGGATGGTTTTTGATAGAACCAGGCAAGATCCTCTTACACATAGAATCTATGAGGATTGCTCTCTCTTTACTTATAAATGAATGAATATCATTCTCATATCTCAGAAAAAGGATTTGTACAGAAAAACAAAAGTTGCTATGGTGGAAGAACATTAGTCAACTATCGTATACAATTCGGTGCACAAAAATAAAGTCCAAGGTAGAAATCAAAGTTGAGAGCCAATAATTATTTAAATCAGGTAAAGACAAAAACCCTGTGGAACAAAAAGTCAGAGTTAGGGTCATAAATGAAAACTTGGTTAAGGACCTGAAAAATCAAAAGAATCAGCTATGGACTCTGGTTGAGATATTAATCATAGTAGGAGCACGCTTTCCATATTATGCCTTCATACTTCCTTCCATTGCACAATTTTCACAAAATTTCATTTTGTACTTGATAATATTATAGGTTCCAGGGGTGTTCAAATTAAAAACATGTTTCCTAACATCCAGAAGCTTAAAGTGCTTTCAAATCAAATGTCAAAAGACTGAACAAATATTTGAGTACTCACCTCATGGCAGTCATTGTTTCAAGCACTTTACATGTATTATTTAATTTAATATGTGTGACTTGGTAATGTGGATGCCATTATTAGACTTAAAAAAACAGAGTGTTAAAGAGACTGATTGTGGGCAGAACTGGCTTTCCATATCTGATTTGACTGTGTCCAAAGGTCATGTTATTACACCTTCTATCAGATTTTCCCCATTACAAAACTATATGCAGATGTCCACATTTGTTATTGAAAATTTATAAAACATTAAGTAGGGAAAAGAAGGTAATTTAGAAATATATAGTCTCATGTTAAATGATAAACTCTATGTCCTTCAGATCTCTTCTAGGCACAATATAGAATTTACCCATAAAAAAATCAAGTCCTACTGTATATGTTTTCTAATTTCTTTTCTTCACCTGAGAATATGTTTATATCTTTATAAATCAATAACTGTTTATAAGATTAGATTCAGTTAATATATATGCTGTTTTATTAAGTAATCCCTTATCAGTAAGCATTAATAATATCCTAAACTTTTCTAGTACAAAATGTTCTAAGTATATTACCTTTGTAAACCTTCATGAATATCTTTATTTTATTGTTTAGGATATTCAAGATTAAGTTTTATAGTGATTTTCAAGAGCTTTGTTATATTTTGACAAATTGTGCTCCAGGTAATTTTTTAACATTTTATACTCCTAACAAGTATGATTACCTCTTTCCCCATGTCCGACACTAGATTTTATATACATGTGCATATTTTTATACTTTTGACAATTTGCAAGTTTTTATATTCATGGATATACATTACTCAGATTAAACACTTTGTCTATGCTTTTTAGCCAAAGTTTAAAAAATTAATTTTGTCCTTGAAGCTTGTCCATTTTTCTATTGGAATTTTTATTTTATTTTATTTTTTGATGTTGGACTGAATTTTAATGATGTGCTTTTTCTTGTTAATGGAAGAAAAGACATTCAGGTAGAGAGCAAGTATACAAAGCCTCCATAAGCAGGGAATAAAATTTAAATTTTCTGATAACATACCTGTTCTAGGTTCATCCTTTGCCCTCATTCCTGCCCCAGTTGGAAAGTTTCCTCATATGTTTAATTAGTCACTGTAAATTTGATCTCCCCAATGTCTCCTGAAGCTCTGCCTTCCTCTCTTTTCTACCCTGAGGCCACTGCTTTTAGTTCAGGTCCTCATTTCTTTCTCCTGTGGACTATCACAGTAGCTTTCATGCCTCCAGCCTTGCCTTCCTTCTCCCCTTATTCACACTCTTCTCAAAATGAGCTTCCTGAAACACATATCCAATCCCATCATGGAGTATTCATTTTAGAAATTTGCTTTGTAAGTCTTTTTACATATAATGATATTAACCCTTTGACCCTATATTACAAATCCCCCTGCAGTTTGTCCTTTGCATTTTAACTTTCTTCATGATGCTTTTTCACATTTAAAAGAGGTTAATATCAATGTAGCCAAGTCTATTGGTGCTTTTCTTTTTGATTTCTACCTTTGGTTTCAGAGAGCTTTATTTTAAAATATTAAAGTCCTTGCTCTCTCAAAAATAGTTTTGGAGTACATTGATGTTTTCTTTGGGCATTTGTAAGGCCTAAATCCGACATTAAAACAAAATATTGTTTATAAAACAAGAGAGAGTTGTTATATCCATGGCTGATGGTTGGAACCTGTCTTACTCCATGACTTGGTGGAGAGAGACCTCTGGTGCCTTAACTCAAAATGAAGGAAATTGGAGGTACAGGGCTGCCAAATGGCAGGGCTGATTGGGCCTTTGCCCTGTGACTTGTTACTTGCTCTGATCAGTGACTCTCCCTATTTCTAACTGCTTTGTCAGTTACACCTTGCTTCCAGGTGTCCTTTCGTACAAGTGGCCTTTCTTCCCTTGGGCTGTGCATATGCTTCTCCTCACACTTCCCTAAATGAACCTCCCAGCTTCTCATGTTCGGTTACCCTAGACTTGGCTCATAAATTGACTGAAGAATACTATCAACAACAAAAATGAACAATTTTGAGGGTTTTTTTTTCCTTTAAATCTAGCACAGAGATGCCAGTAAGCACCCCTCAGGTGCAACTTCACTGAATCTCATAACCATTCAAAAAAGTAGGTATTATTAAAATTATTTCCAGCTGAGGAATGGAGACACAGGCTTTTACAGTTGCCCAGCTGATGAGATAAGGAGAACCTCCCTCCAGCTCTTCTCGCTATACTCCTCCCGGATGATCAGTTTCCTCAAACCTTGCCTGACCCTTTCCTGCCACCATTTCTAGGCCATGACCTGCTAATGTACTAAAGCCGCTCTAACTGTCTCATCCTTAACAACCACTGGCATTAACTGAACCTAGCCTGCCTCATCATTGCTGCAGAACTAACAGTCCACTGCCTTACTTTGGGGGAATAAATTACTTATGTGTATTGAGAAGGGTTTTGTCTTACAAAGTATTTTGTCATCCAGTGACTAGCATAGTAAGTCTCACAAAGTAAGCATTTGATAACTGTATGGCAGAAATGACACATATACCATAAGAATTGTGTTCTATGTTCTAAAATTTAGCTGTACCTTATATTTTCTGGCAGACATAAGAATTCTTTTAAGCTTTATGATTTTAGTATCCCTAAAATTAAGTGGGCCATAGTATAAGCATCAAGAAAAAGGGATGAAAATCTGAGTAACTGACAGACACAAAAATGTGAATGATATTGTGACATAG
The DNA here is from genome assembly GCF_949752795.1 of Hyperoodon ampullatus. Lineage (NCBI taxonomy): Eukaryota > Metazoa > Chordata > Mammalia > Artiodactyla > Ziphiidae > Hyperoodon > Hyperoodon ampullatus. The sequence goes on along the minus strand of NW_027641054.1, from coordinate 29,055 downwards.
AGTTACAAATTATCAAGGAATTTCAGTTGCTTTAAGTCATCATTCCACTTTTTAAAAATCTTAGATATTTTAGTTAAAAAGTTATAGGGGGGCTTCCCTGGTGTCGCAGTGGTTGAGAGTCCGCCTGCCGATGCAGGGGACACGGGTTCGTGCCCCGGTCCGGGAAGATCCCACATGCCGCGGAGCGGCTAGGCCCGTGAGCCATGGCCACTGAGCCTGCGCGTCCGGAGCCTGTGCTCCGCAACGGGAGAGGCCACAACAGTGAGAGGCCCGCGTACCACAAAAAAAAAAAAAAAAAGTTATGGGGTAGCTGTTTGATGGAATAATGTGCAGCCATTACTAATGGCATTAAAATATGGAAAAGCATATGAGATAAATGTTAAGTGATAAAAACTGAAAACTAAAATTATACATATGCTATTACTATGGCTACATATTTTACAGCTAAAGTATACATATAGGCATAGCTCAAATCTGAATAAACTATAATAGAATCATTGTGTTAGAATAATGGGATTATATTTTTTTCCTTTTCTGGATCATCATTAGTTTTGATATATTACTTTTACAAACTTAAAGGAAAAACAATAGCGTTTTTTATTTCCTGTTCCCCAATATAACTTACTACATTACCTTGAATAAAAAGCATTTCATTCACTATTCACTGGAAATATAATAACACCATAAACATTTTATTTGTGGAAGCCTGGTCTTGTAACAGACTAAAAGTTACTTGGAAAGAGATGTAAATGATTCTTCAGCTATCATCTTCTAATTTAGTAAGTTATTATTCTAATGCAAAATTGGAACTCTCATGGAATCCAAGAATTATTGTACTTCTCAAGCCTTTAATGTTTTCTGCATTCATAGAGTTTATTACTAAGTTAATTCCCAAAGAGTAAATATGCCACTAAAAAGATTGAGGCAATTTTAAAATTTGGAATTATGTGAACATTAACTGAGCAAATTATCTAATGTTAGTTATTTTATTTGAGTTGAATAAATCAATTTAACCAAGATTAAGTGTTTCTAAATGAAAAGGAGAAAGCATTTTGCTAGAGAAGTTTAGTTCTAAAAATGGGAAAAAGGCTGCCATGATTGTTTTTTAAATAAATAAGCATTTTGCTGAATTATATTTCTTAGACTTGTTCATACAATAATTTTCCTCTTCATTTTGCTTTGTTGACTTCAAAATATGTTTAACTAGTTTAATCTAGAGTAGAAATAAGAGGATATATTTTTAAATCTCAAGATAAATTTATAACCTTCTCGCTACTAAGTGAGCACAGACTGTGTTAAAATGATAATGTGACAACATCCAGAGTCTGTTACTAAAAGAACAAAACCAAACCAAAACAAAAAAACCTTCCATTAATGCCATTAGTCACAGGAAATAGAAGAATGCTCAAGAATCTCTCCCCTTCCCTTTTGGTTTCTATTCTGAGAGCCATCTAGCTTTTACCTGGCAAGATAAAAAAGAAAAAAAAAATACTTACCAATTTTTTGCACTCTCAATCCATAATATTTTGGGATACTAAAACAGTGGTAAGGGTGATTTAGAACCTCCTCCCCAGTACCACCCCAAGTGGAGAAGAACAATAATTTTCCCTTACCACTCCCCCGCAACCTTGAGATGAGACTTGTAAACAAATCCACCATTGATAGTAAATCATAACATAGAAATGTACTTCCTAAAACTTTCTATTATAAATTTTAGGGGAAAATGCTGTCTTCTCAGCTGAGTATAAAATCAACCTTGATTCCATGCTTTCATTAATTGCTGCCAATTTGGCACTGGAAATAGCTACTCCTGGGAGAATTTTTCGCTGTTAATCTTGATAGACCTGGTGGGTAACCCTTCAGTGGAAATCCCATTAAACTAGAGAAACCAATCCTATGGGAAGCTTCATAAAATCTGCTAGCTGACACTGTGATAGAGCTGAACCTTAGTGAGCCTGGCTGTAGTGTCACTGGCTGTTTTAATTTCTTTCATACAGAAGGGAGACAAGGAGAGTAGGAGGGAAAACTCTATCTACCTTTATAGACATTAACTTTAGGTTGCCCTTCTAATATAAAAAGATGTTAATTTATTTCCAATTCTAATCCAAATTAATGTTAAATAAGTCTGTTGAGATAGCAATTTTGAGTATATCATGACATCATGTAGGTGGTTGTTATGTGACTTTTATATTTTTCTGGAGTATGTTATATATATAGCAATCAAATAAAATAGAATCATATTTGTTTCCAGAGCCTTCCTCTGGATGTAAAACATGAAAGAAAATCTTTTTTCAAATTTCCAGTCCTCAGTGTGGAGCAGATTTGACATTTCAAAGGCAGTTTTAAGTGATTATTATTTGCATAATAAATTGTCAAGATTCCCTATATGCTCAGATACTTTGCAGTGAGCTAAAGTCATTTGAAAAGCAATGCACCTGGCATTTATATCCAAAAGAGGTGCCAAATTTAACTAAAATATACTTTAAACAATTTCCCTGTTGGTTTAAGCTAAATTTCAATGCTACTTTAACTCCTTAGTTAAAGGAAAAACACCATGAGAAATTCAATTTATGAGGTCAGGTGAAGCTCTACTGGGCATGGATAAGGACTCCAGTCTACTTTTGTTTCAGCTGATTTATTAAGTATCATTTAGAATTGGATTAATTTTGGCTTAAGCTACCCACCCTCACCACAATCAGAGTTACTATCCACACAACTCTTTCCTTGAAGAGGCTTTAGAAAGAAAAACTACTTACTCCACTCAGCTGTGATTAAGAGTTTTCTATTGTATGGGGGCCAATACTTGACGTCCAGCTTTTCAACTTAGAAATAAGATGAAGGGCAACAAAACCAACACGAGCGTCCATCAACTTTGGAGCTGCCATAATTATTGATATATTCAGTTTGTAATTCCCATAAAGAATAAATCTACTCATCTCTTTTCTTTCTTTGAGACATCTTTTGAAGACTATGGATAGGCAAGACCTCAGAAAATTTAAACGTCTCATGAAATTGGTTTGAAGCCATCCCAAGACTGCTTTTGTCACTGTCACCCACGCAGAAATGCTTGGATTATTGGGCTTTTGCAACACTGTTCTGATTGCCCTCATCCCTCAGCTCTTTTCTCCTGTGCCAACCTGATAGCAATGCAAAACCAACGTTGCTTTCACTCCGCCACCTCTGTAAGCTTCTACCTTCCATGGCTCTCCGTTATTACAGGATCAGGTCCAGTTTCCTTAGCCTGATTTCCAACGCTTCTCACTTTCTGCTCCATCTTAATATAAACATTTTATTATATGACAGACACTATATTAATAGAGTTTTTACTTTAGCCATGTTTTAAGTATGGAGTTAAAGTTTATTTTATATGAGTTGTTATAACCAGTTAACAAGGTTAAAATATTAAATAATATTAAATTATATATATGGTGTTTACTATGAGTTAAGCTCTGTTCTGAATACAGACACATACACAAACATTCATTTAGTCATCAGCACGACCTCATTTATCCCTCATTTTATAGATAAGAAAACTGAGGCACAAGGATCTAAATGCCTTCCTCTAGGTCAAAGAGCTGGTAAGTGGGAGGGTGAGAAGGCATCCCCAAGCAGCGTGGCTCTGAGGGGCTGTCCATTTACCCACTACATTATGCTGCCTCTTCAGCTGCTTCAGAATATTAAAAATTATGCCAAGCTATCAAAACCTTTAAATGATGCCCTCATTCATGCCATTGTAGGGCATATTAATGGAGGCAGGGGGATGAAAGGTGACAGTCTCTTTCCCCAGAGCCCTTATCCAGAACCTTTACTGCATGTCATGCTGCAAGATTCATGTCTCTCCACTCCCAGATTTCCTACTGCATGAAATTTGACTGTGTTCCTTTTGCATTCCTGCAGCACATGTACTTTGTATGCCATTATTTTGATCACTCAGCTACCCATATAGTCAGCCATGGATACATAATAATGCTTAGTCTTTGAGGAGGATAAAGGAAACCTTTCTGTAAACTCTATTATTTTTTCCCCTCTCTAATGGCCAGCCTTGTTTTGGCTTCTCCTTTTAACCGTTTTGGCAGGCATTTATCATAAATCTTTGTGGCTTTTTGTTGAGAAAGTAGTAATTTACGATCTTGGTGCCATTTTGAAGAATAGAGTTACCTCCTTAGTGGCACCTTCATTATCCCTCTTTAGTCATAATTGCTGCAGTTCACAGTCTCTGAGTTGGTGGTTTGTTCTAAACACTTGGCCTTGTTCCTTCTAGAAGTGATTCAACTGCCCCTTTCCCTTTTCTGCAGTTCCCTCTATTACTTATGTTCTGCACAGGAAAGCACAAGCTTCAGGAAGTGAAATTAAAGATATCTATTGAATGAAAGAGTGTATATTGTATATATATAATTTTATGTTATAATATGGTGTTAATATATGGTATTAGAAATATATCATTAATACATCAAATGTATCATGTGTATGTGTATGTGTATGTATACACACACATATTTCAAAGGAAGAGTTTGAAGACTTCACTTTGAAATATCATTTCTCTTGAAACATACCCTTGTTATTCATATAACAGGAACATACCTTCTCTAACGTTAGTTGAAAGGGGACAGCGTTATCTCGTTGACATCCAAGTCCTGTAAATGAGGCACAGCCTTGTTGCAGAGACTGAAACTGAAATTGGAAAAGCAAAAAAAGCAGACTTCTCTCTCTACCTCTCAAGGATAATACCAGCTCTCTCTCTCTCTCTCTTTCTCTTTTTCATCTGCTTATCTGTGTCCCATCTCTCTCCATCCTTCTATCTGACTATGTAAATCTCAGTGAGTTATCTAACAAGATTTACTGTAGCACTTAGTTCAAATACTTGCAGGAAAGAGAATTGGATTGATGTTTTTCCTAGCCTATGAGTTGTTTTCTCTTGGATCTCATATCCACCTCTGGTCCATCTGTGGTCTGGTCAGCTGTGGTTCCTGTCTGCTGGCACAGGCAAAGCAACAAAGGCTTTGTGTGCATATATGTTCATAGTAAATTAGAAATGACCTTTAAAACTAAACTACCCAGTTTATCTTGCAGTAATTGTTCTAGGGAGAACTTGTGACTAATGTTATAAAATTCTTAGGTTACGTACACACATTGGTGATCTGTCCTAAGCAGTCCTCTCAACAAATGTTTGGCCATTAAATTGAGCTATCAAGTACAGCATTATACTTTAAGTTATAATCATGATAGACTAAAGGGATGCCATTAAATAAAGAATGATCAGAAAAACCCTAGAATTTCCATTCGATTACAGGAAATGAGTCAAAACAATAATATGAGGATTAAATGAGATGAAAAGTACTTTGCACAATGCGTTGCATACAACGGGTGATCGTAAAAGTATAGCTGTTATTTAACAATACTATTCATATGTCTCCAGAAGTTTGCTTGGAGATTGAGAGCTCTTACTTCCAGAGTATCCCCTTTTTGTCTTCTTGTTAAAATGAATTTCCCTATATTTCGAAGTTCACCTCAATCACTATGTGAAGACTTATCTGATTAGTCTCAGTTTATAAATATATAATATTTATAAATTTTATCACATACAGTTATTTGGACTCCTATATGTTATGGACTGTTACTGTAATTTTAGTTTTGGGTTAGCTGTGCCCCATCTTTTTCCACCTAAGTTATAAACATCCTACAAACAGGAGCTAAGACTTACAGTCCATAGAGTATCTACCATTATGTCACATGCTTGGGGGGCAAGCATTCGTGTGATTTTTTTTTTCAGGAGTTTGTACATAAATGATTCTCAAAGAATTTTTTTTTCAGTGAAATGGGATAAGGAAGTATGAAAGTAATTTTAATAGAAATTCAGTATCAGATTCAAATTTGCTGGAAATTATTATCTATGACATAATGTTTATTTTTTTTCAGTTCTATATTTACCCTTTCAGGAATTGTAGGATTCCTGAATATTCTGTTCTGAGCTGAATATTCCTGTTCTTTTCCATGACTTAGAGTTTAACTTATTTCTTTGATACACACATACACACACACACACACACACATACAAGATTTCTTTTCTAAACTCATGAACTTCTTCAAAGTTTTTGTTGGTAAGCCACAACTATACATAAATGCTTCAATTTTGCTAGTAAAGTCCAGTTTTAAAACCTTGCTCTATGTTCTCTGAGCATCTGATGTTGATATGTTGTTAATATGTTCAATCATTTTAAAATGAGAGGTGGGAAGGGAAGAAGCCAAAATAATTGTTTAGTATTGAAATCATCTAGACATAATTAACTTACTTTAGTCCTTTATTTCTATTTAAAAAATGCTCCGTTATTGGTATGACTTATTTCCAAAATTACCATGTTGATAATAATCCCTTGGGGCCCTGAGCATACAGCTTCTTGTTCCTTCTTGGGGGATTATGAGTCAGTGGCTCTCAGATTGAAGTTGTAATTTTAACAGGAATTTGTATCTTTAACCATAACTTCTATTCTGACAGAATTTTATTGTATACTTTTAAAATTACCTCAGGCAATTCTTAACATCCAGGAAGTTTGGAAAACACCTGAATGAAGTAGTTTCCTTCTTGTCTGCTCCCTTTATTCCTAGTTACAAATCCCTGTGGTCATCACCTACCACAGTCACTAGTTTTATTGGGAACATCTCTTGTGAGCTGGGTTTAAAGGTGGCAAAATGATTAGAGTTTATTAAATTTCTTTTAATGGCAAAGACCTAAGAGGGCTGTTAGCTGGTGAACTGTCTTCATTGCTTACAAGATATTTCTAATTAGAACAATTTACTCTCCTCAATTAAATATGTAGGGCTTCCACAGATTTCAGTTTAGGGACTGTTACTGAAAGCACATTCCTCAACTATGAGTTTCTTTTATTATTGTTTCGGTCCTTTCAAAGTGTTCCTCTTTGAAATAATTTGAAATTGGTTTTCTGGGAAAAGCGAACAGCTTTGAACTTCACTAGTATCGTTCACTTCACATGAAAATAAGAAAACCAAGATCATGTGTTGCTCAAATCTTTTTCATTGAGTATCTACCCTTGGTCTTTTTTTTCTTCTCTTTTTTGATGCCTTATTGTGGTTCAGTCTGTAGTCTGCAATCATTACAGGTATTTGTGTGATGGAATATATTTGAGCTGCTGAGCACAGAGTCTGTGAAGGAGCGAATGCTCACAGTTGGAAGCCACTTTCCTGAGAAATAAATGTACCACAGAAAATTTAAATTGCTTCTACTTTTTTGGACAGTGCTATTCTGTTTATAAAACTAAGACATGCTCTTTGTTTAGTTCCAGGTCTGAATTCCCTCTGTTCTAAGATCTTTACAATTCTCTTTCTTATTTCTACTTTGAGTCAGAAGTTTGACCAAATGTTCTTCCCGGTGCAACTGCCTTGGACCCTGCTGGTTTTGTGCTTCCATCTCACAGTGTGTATATTTTTTAACTTGAGCTGCTGGCAGCTATGAAACGACTTAATTTTGACTCTTTCATGGAATAATTAAGAAACTCTGGGGTTATTCTGCTTAGACTCCATAGTTAGCCTCCTCCTACCATCCTCTTAGTTGGTAGGTGGAGCACTGTAGCCATCTGAGCAGGGAGAGTTCTTAAAACACAGAGTCATAACTGATAAGCAGCTTTACACTTGCATGACCAAAGTATATTCCCTCAGATTTGGAAAGCGAGATTACAGGGTTTTCCTTTTTTGTTTGTTTTTTAAATCAACTCAGAGGCATTTCCTTTGTAAAATGTGAAGCTGTGTGAAGTGAACATAGTACATCTTTCTTACTTAAATATTGATAATTAATGTTAATGGGACTTGTGGACCTCTATAGTTAGCTTGGGACATGTTCCGAGGTGAGCAGATATGGATCAGGAACACTTATTTTATCCTTTGTCCTAGTCTATTTGACTGTCCCTACATAGAACCACAGGCCTCCTGGGTTCTGTTTTCAGAGCACTGTGGAATGCCATTATGTAATACCACCTCTCCCAAAGAGGACACACCCTTGGATGAACTGCACTGTGAGTCCTAGATTACCCAAATATGACTGCTGGATAAAATTTTATTTACTGTCTTCCACTACCAAAGCATAACTTTCTTTTTTGTCTTTCATTATGAATGTGGCATGAATTTATAACTCTCTCCTCTTTTAGAGTAATTCTTTCCTCTCTCCTCTCTTTGTCTTTTATCTCAGTGAACAACTCTAATGTATTAGTCTCCTAGAAATAGACAAAAATACACCAAATTGTAAAAATTACAATACAGTGCTTGTTTTTTTACATATCTCCTTTTAGCTTTAACACAGTTCCATTGTTCCTATTTTATTTTCAAACTATTTCAAAATCATTTCCTAGCTCCGAATTATTCTTTTTCTTTCTGTTGTATTCATATTTTTAGGCAGAGCAGAAACGATATTTATTGCATATGATTTAGGATCACTTACGGAATCAAAGGTTATAACACCCAAAACAGAAATGAGATGCCCTCAAAACGTGTTATGTGTTAGGCATATCTAAAAAAGAGTATTAAATATCTCTTAGGAGTCAATTTTAATACTGACTATGGATGAGAATGAAGAAAATGGTATTACTATTTTTTCCATAAAAGATCAGAATCAGATCAAGTGAAAATATTTTGTTTTGTAATTTTGAAGTTTAAAATAAGAGATTCAAATTAATGTACACAGCTACTTCTATATTTAAATATCTACTCTAGATCATATAATAATAAATTACCTGGATTGGAAATTATGAACATACTTTTCTCCTTTTCCTACCTCTTCCTACCACTCTGAAAATATTTCTGCTTCTTAGCATCTTTAACAGACCTTGGCAGAAATAGTTACCATAAGAGTTATATTAGTTCCTTTTGGTATTAATTAATTCTCACAAAATTTTTGAAAAGAGCAATAGCATTTGAGACTTACGAAATTATGAAATAATATACATTTAGATTTCTTGGAATTTTTTTTTCAGTACATCATTTCACTTTAAGGGTTTGATATACCCTTTCTAACAACTTTCTACTATTGAAACACACACACACACACACACCACAGAAAGCAGGAAAGAAAAAAAATATGGGAAAAAAGGAGAGGAAGGTAGACAGGTTAGATAGGTATTATAGATAGATAGATAGAAGTATAACAAAATTCTGAAGAAAAAAATGAAACTAACCATGAAACAATGCCACAATCTAGGAGGAATTCTTTACCCTGTAAAATGGCACAGCCCAATCACATTTATTCTTGGAGATACATGACCTGTACTGTGGAGAAAACCAGGCCACTGTCTCGCATTCCTAACTCCCACCCTCTGCCAGCTTTCTGTAGGTTTTCTTCTTGGGAAAGTCAGAGTCATTTCCCTTTTACCCCTCATCAGTAAGTCAACAATTCAAAGATATCAAGAAGAGAATATAGAAGAAGGATTGATGACATTGCATAGCCTTGTTGAAGTAATTTTCCAACACGTAATGTTCTGCATAACAGTAGAAATAGGCTAAGCCATGATGATTTAGAGATTTTTCTGGTCAAAGAATATAGACTGCCTCAGATATATTAGGACGTAAACACTTCTCCTGGTTAAAGAACAGTTGGAGGGTAGAAGAAAATAAACCTCACCCCACAAAACCATACTAGATACATTTCTGGTCATTGCTGAAAATTGAACTGGAAGCTCTGCATATCAGCTCTGCTAAAAAGTGGAATATTCTTTCAGTTCCAGAGGACAGTGGGAATGCAAAGATTAATTCACACATACCTTCTTCTGTCAGAAGACTTTTCTGAATATGTCATTAACTCAGGATATCAGAGCAAGGTAGCAAAATTGGAAGGGGGAAGGGTCTTATGGGAAAGATAGAAAAATTTAAAAATTAGCTGCATAAAAATAGGTAACATCTCCTTAACCACTTGGAAGAAGAATGCACTTGTGAAAATAATTTACTATAATAACAGTGAATGATTTTAGAAAATATCTACTATTGTCCTTAAAAAAAAGCAGTAAAAATTAAATAAAAAACAAAATAAAGCAAAAAATGACCGTACAACCTGAGACTAGGAAGCCATAATAAAAGATCAAAAGTATATTTTAAAAATATAGACTGATTCAAGCTAATATGAAATAAGGAAATAAGCTAAATTTTTTAAGTAGCAATAAAACAAAAATAAAGCAGCATAACTAACTGCAAATATGAGGCAATGAACTGTAGAGTTAACAGTGCAGAAAATCAAATAAGTAATACCAAGGAATATTGTAAGAAGCTATCTCAGTCTTCTTTGGAAAGCATATATTATCTCCTCCCTCTCCACTTTTTTTCTAAATTATTGTTTACACCATTCCAAAACCATTTATCACATAGCACCTTGAATTGGAATTACTTGTCTTCATGTATTAATTCTCAATTGTATTTTAATACGGAATGGAATGAGTTTGCATTAGTGTAGTCCTTACTGCATTCATCAAATATTTGCAGAAAGCATGCCTTCTAAAATATACACTGATTGCTAATATATGATTAATATTTCCTCCTCTGGGAAACCACATATGAACAAGAAATACTAAATCTTTCTACTCCAGACTGATAATATCATGTTAAGACAGTTACTGTTAGTATGATTTACCTAACTCCACTAAGTAATCCAGTCCTTTTGACTATACACCTCACTGTTAATTCACATGTGCTTTATTAGAATATTCCTTCATTCAACACTCCAACTGTTGAATTCAGCCAATTGTTGCAGCATGTCAGCTTTGGTTCTAAATATCTCATTATACTGACTAATCTAGAACATATTTTTATCCAGAGTCTACAGATAGCATGACATTTTTTAGTATGTTTTAAGTGCTTTTTGTAAGTATACTTGCTCAGTAAGGCCTAGTGCTGTTTTTTGTTTGTTTGTTTGTTTTTTGCAGCACGCGGGCCTCTCACTGTTGTGGCCTCTCCCGTTGTGGAGCACAGGCTCCGGACGCACAGGCTCAGAGGCCATGGCTCACGGGCCCAGCCGCTCCGCGGCATGTGGGATCCTCCCGGACCGGGGCACAAACCCGTGTCCCCTGCATCGGCAGGCGGACTCTCAACCACTGCGCCACCAGGGAAGCCCCATCATTCTTGTTTTAACATAATGTCCATGCTCTGTATAACCTAATGTTCATATTTTTAAAAGTTGTTACATGATAGTGTTTTCCTCATCTTTTTAGACTACTAAACAAAGCTGAAAGAAAAGATGTATGTATGCTTTCTAAGTCACATTATTATGTCCTCTTTTCCATTGTCCTTATTAGTGTTCATTTGTCAGTACTATCTTCCCAACATTCTCCATTGCCAGGTGTCGATGTCTCCTGATTCTTCACATTTTATCTTTTGAAGTCATCTTTGCTTGGAGGAGTTTGAAATTATCTTACTCAGAAGACTGAATTCCAAATCTGAGAAGATCCTAAAAGATATTTTTTATTATTCGTTACTTCAGGCAGTCATTCAGCACACTTTCAGGTCCTTTAATTTCAAGCATCATAATAGATGCCTAGTAGCGAGCCTCTCAGTTGGAATCTTTTTATGTAGACACCACTACTGAAACTGAGATATGATTACATAGCTGAGAGAATCTGGTACATATGTAAAATCTGTTCTTACTGGGTGTGAAATCTATACACAGAGTTATAAACAACTACAATGGAAGAATGAATAATAATTTTCATTGATCCCTTAAGGACATTAAGTTATTATAGAGTTAGCTTTTAGATAGTTTTGATTCTACATTTCATATATTTAAAGTATTAAAGAAATTTTGAGGTTGTAAATATACCACAGACCAGTCATGCCTCTTTCTAAAAAGCAGAATAGAAAACTTCATGATTGGGCTTCCCTGGTGGCGCAGTGGTTGAGAGTCCGCCTGCCGATGCAGGGGACGTGGGTTCGTGCCCCGGTCCAGGAGGATCCCACATGCCGCGGAGTGGCTGGGCCCGTGAGCCATGGCCGCTGGGGCTGCGCGTCCGGAGCCTGTGCTCCGCCACGGGAGAGGCCACAACAGTGAGGGGCCCGCATACAGCAAAAAAAAAAAAAAAAAACCTTCATGATTTATGGTAAACAATATTGCTTTTTTTCACCCACCTTCCCCTTCATCATAAATAAATGTTGATGCAGTTTGGAGGGGAAAGGAAGTTTCACATGAATTTCATTTGCTCTGTCAGACATCAGAAATTACAGAGTCTGCTGCCTACCACACTCTCCCACCTCTCTGTATGAAATAGAAGCTTCGATCAATCACGTGGATCAACCATCTGAAGAACAAAGCAGCTACATTTATTAAGCTAAACCTCCCTATCAGGGCCTATTTCACAATTCTAGTAGCAGAGGGAGTATGTAGGCTACCCTATGACAAATCAAAGATTTTCACGTACTGTATGCAGTCATTTTAGCATGACATTGAACATCTGTTACCTCATCTTTTTAAGTGTTCATCTATGTGCCTGGAATTTTCTGTGAGATTAAAAGACTTGCAGAAGCAGAGACAGCCTTTATTGAACCATTAGCTAATAACACCAATTCATGGAATTCACTGCACCTGATGGGTGTCAACGCTCACCCAAAGGCAGATCTTGTGAGACATTTCCAACTCTTTCCAGCTCTTTAGCTCCTTTCATAAATTGGCTAGGTATTAGTCAGTTATTTAGTCATTACCAGAGTATTGAAAATATACTGTCAGTCTATGACTAAAGCAACTTTTATCAAAATGACTGTTCTAAAATTTAGTTAGCCAATATTCTGAAGATCTTTACTCTTTTGGGATATCAAACCTTGTGCTTTTCAGATTGGCCCATAGATGAGGGTTAGAATTAGAGTGAGGCCCAATTAGGAGGGAAGAGAATAGTAAGCATAGTGAGAAATTAGTAAAAGACATCTAGAAAACTCAAAGTTTACTTAGTATTTACCATGTGAAGGAGTTATCTTTTGCTCAGTAACAAAATTACCCCCAAATGTTGTACCTTATACAAATTTATTCTTTTTCAGAATTCTATAACTCAGGTCTTGAATTTGTCAGAGACAAAAGACCTCAGAATAAGTTGAAACTCTATAGCATCCCTTTGTAAGGATGATTTTTATATTTTAAAAGGAGAGGACAAAGACAAGGGGATTTAAGACATATGAGAATGTTGGAATAATTAAAAGCTAAACTCAGGCCCAGTCAACAGTTGATCATACTTGAAGAGCATAGGTAGCCTTTACTTAAAGTTACTCTTTTGACATTTCTTCCATTGCCATCAATGTACATAGTAATAGAGTGCCCAGTAAATTGCAATAATATTTTTATATGATTATAGAGCAAGAATGTGTGAAATGCTTTAAACTTTATTAGAGAAAGGGACATTATCATAATTTTTATTACTCGAAGTAGACTCTTAGAACAAATTAACCCTAGAATGTTAGTGACATAACGTAATAGAACTCTATTTCTCACTAATGTAACAGTTACTATAATGTGCTTGTAAAGTTGGTGGCCTTCCACACTGTGATTCATGGACTTAGAAGCCTTTAATCTTATGTCCCTGCCATCCCCTACAACATTGATGTTTTTTACCACATTTTTGCCTTTTAGCCAGAAGACAAGAAATAAGAGCATGGTGAAGATATACCGATTTCTTTGCCATTTCATCTTAGAACAGACATATGTCACTTCTGCAAACATTCCATTAGAGAGAATTAGTTATGTGGCCCCATCTAGATGCAATGGGCCTGGGAAAAACACCCTTGGCTGGGCTGGTGCTTTGTAGCAACAATTATCTTTTTTTGGAAGAAGAGCACAGATAGTATGGTGGAAATTCTACATAATTTACAAGCTGTCTAATCTATACAGGTATCTTCCATCTATGCGGTGTGTGTGTATGTGTCTGTGTGTGTGTGTGTGTGTGTGGAGAAACACTGAGAAACTTTTAACCTTTCTATGCACGAATACCACACATGATAGTGTACTTATTACCACTCAAGACTGCTTTTCCTATTTGTAAAGAATCCTATCAGAAAGGTTTTTTTTTTTTTGGTTTTTTTTTTAGCAACTAAAAAACATGTCTTCTTGAAGCCCTTGGTTCCCAAATGTGTATGTTATTGAGCAAATCTAATATTCTTCTGCATCGGCATTCTTCAAATATTCTTCAATCACAAAGAAATTGTATCTCCATGTATTATCAAACTTATACATAATATACCCCTTGACTTGTCTCATCATTCTCCAAACATTGATGAGTCTTTCCAAGGTCTTCTGCTATCTCTGTATATTTCCATTTGTCTAGTTTTGTGTTGGTGTGAAAATGGCAAATATTTTATTGTGATATATGTTACTGAGTTTTCAGTTACATAGGGGAGGATAAATAAAATCTATTGGCCAGGACCAAAATCTCATTACATGGAACAGCTAGCCATCTAATGTAGCCACAGTCAATTCTATGTAGTTAACAAAAGATAGATGCACAGAGAAATCTGTGACTAAAATTGTCTTTATTACTCTAGATTTTTGGTCCATTATCTGCATCCATTTCTCCATCCTGGTGCACTGGTTGACATATATGTTAGCTTCAAAGGTTCCTTTAGTTTAGGTTAAGATTAGAAGGAGGTTTGACAGGAAGTTCCATTTTGCCTTTTCCCTGAACCATACCTTGCTATCTCTCTAGCCTTCTAAATAAGGGAAATCCATGTGGACATGTTCTCAGACTCCATTTTAATGCCAGGTACATATGATGGAAATGAACAGGTGACCAGAAAATAAAAAGACCAAAAAGCAATATTTGCCCCAGTACAGATTCCTATGATCACTATATTCCTCCCACAAAACCACTAAATTTCTCTCTTTATCACAATGACCCCCTTTGGATATTTTAAAAGATTCCTGATGGACTTGTCCAAATCAGAGATCCTCCTCCCTGGGTTGGTGAATTTAAGCTTAAGGTTACAAAGTATGCTGTTTTAGTAAGTCTTTAGAATTTACAGATAGTAAGCCTTATTCCAGTGATTATGGAAGGGGGATTTGGAGGGGTGTCACAGTGGAGAGATGTGGGGAAGAATCTCCCACGGTCCTTTTTCTAGAGTGGCTGCCATTTTAGCATCCCATTGTGGTAAGCTATAGTTACTAACAGATGTGTGTCTCTCTCACATCCCTCTGATGAGTTGGAGAGCAAAAGAACTTGAGAGTAGCTGCTATATCCAAATGTTAATTCAGTAGTGCCCCAGCTAACTAAGAATTTTGAATTTGAATTTGTAAGTTCATTTGAAAAGCAAGACTTTCATTTCTCTATTCCATTAACCTTTATCATGAATTCCAATAGCAACTACCGGAAAAAAATTAAATTATTTACAATGTTTTTGCAACCATTGTGCTTCCCTTCAGCTTGAAAATAAGCAGTCCTTATTCATATTCACTCATGCAACATTTCTTCCATTGTCATAAAGGCTATAAGTAACTGCTCCTTTAGTTTAGGTTAAGATTACAGTGTCTTAATTCTAAGACAAAAATGTGTTAATAAATTCTGGTAGATGAAATAAGAATAATCTCAAATGACAGGTGATAAAAAACCAGATAGCATTATTTGACATTGATTTTTAAAAAATTTTACCTTTACATTTGTTCTGGAGGTTCTCTTCAATTGCTTTAATCTCAATGTGAATATAGCACTGCTGGAAAATATTTCCCAGTTTCTGACCCAGCAGCTCCCCTCCACAACTTACTGCATGCTGGAAAGACATGATGCTCCTTTAAGTGATCTGTAAGATACACCTTTTCTCCAACTGCCTTGGCTTAAGGGAAGTTAACGTGTGTTTCAAAGGACTTTGCTCAGAGGAAGTAAAAACAGAAAAGTGACAGATCCGTACAGCTGTGTTTAAACACATTGGGGATCTAATATTTGCTGCCAAGTATTAGGGAGCTTATATCTTAGTAGTGAACTTCAAAAGTACAAACAGCTGTTTATTCTCAAAAAATCTTCACAAGAAGATATGAATTAAGAACATATAAGTTGTCAATAAGGACTGTGAAAAAAAATAAGAAACGATTTGAATTTCAGATGTCCTATTTAGACTAAGTAAATACTTTTTTAAAATTATTTTTAAGCCACCAATTTTTTTCTTTCTTTTTTTTTTTTTTTTTTTTTTTTTTTTTGCATAAGAAAGCTCATGCTTAGAGAAACATTCTTCTGGAGTTTGTCAGTGTCCGCCTAGGTAGTTTTATTTTTGCTTTTCAGAGTTGTGTATATTTAGAAATCCTGAAACTTAATTTTTTTCCCATCTTCCTTGTTATCTTTTGTGATTGTTAATTACAAAATAATGCTAGTGACCTTTCAACTGTGTTTAACTTTCTCAGCTAAATCTATATTATTGAAGAAGTAAGCTGCTAAATTCACTTCTATTTCTAAACAAAAATTCACTTCTATTTCTATTTAGAAAATTGACTTCTAAATTCACTTTTATTTCTAAACAAAAGTTATGCTCCTTTAAAAAAACACTCCCACCATGGCCAGTTCTCATTGATCCCTACTATATGAAAAGACTGTGGGGTACAAAAATAAGTTAAAAGCCTGTCGTAAATTAATTTATAATAGGGATGAGTCTGACTGTGTTTCTATAACAAAGTCCTCATTTATTCCTGCTTAAGACTGTATACAAACTGAATTTAAAATATGAAATATTCTTTTATGAGTGTAATAGAGTGTTTAAATGGAAATAAACTCTTCGGACACATACAGGACTGGGGTTCCAAATGCAAAGAACAAAGTAAGTGCTCAGTACCCTCCACATTATAAAGAAGGGTGGTGGACCACTGTCTTAGGACTCGCAAATGCAGTGGCAAGATACCAGTTTAGTGAGTCTTAGCTGTTCATCTACTTCCAAGGTACGTTAAGAAGTTGAAGAATCAAATAGATTTAAGATTCCTCTGGAAAGAATTGGGGAAATGCTTCCTTCTCACCTCAAGTCAAATGAGAGAATTTTTAAGATGTCATTCATAGATTTTGTCATAGGTCATCTGGAGTTGAGAAGAGTTCAAAACTCTGATATTTGTTTCTATCTGAGCAATTTAGAGGCAGTAGGCTTTGGCTGGAGCTGCTGGCTTGACTGTCTACCAAAGAGGTTATATGTTGGGAACAAAATCACTTCTACTGAGGGTGGGAACAAAACGCCTCATTTCCCATGAACCATAATGAATTACAAGGGAGGGGAGCCAGCCCAGAGTGAATTTAAAGGGACTTTTTCTAGGAGTGCTGCTAGAAGTACAGTCTCTGTGCAATGGGCTGCCATATGCCCTGGTAGAGTGCTGAGGACTGACCTCAGAAATGGCCAGCTGGAGAAGAGCATTGCCACAGCCCCAGGCACTTTGAGGAATTCCCATGTTACCCACAGAAGCATCCAAAAAGAAAAAGGATTTATACTGAGAAACTACCATATGAGGGAGACCTACAGCCAGATGGCATCTGAGGCAATCAAGGAAGGCCTTTCCTTTCCCTTCCCTTGGTCTTCCTTCCCTGATCTAATTCCCTTAAATGGATTCCAAAATTAGGGCCAGGAGGTAGAGACAGGCAATGGGAATAGGAATGAGAAAAGATTCTGACCTTTCCTCTTGTCTTCACCAAAAAACTTCCCAGGCTGAGCCATAGCAAGGTTAGCTGAGGTAGGGAATGGAGAAAAGCATTAAATTCTATGAAGTTAGGAGTTTCCTGGACTGGACGTTCTTATTGCTAAAATGGTAATATTTAGTATGTGAGTGCAACATAAAATATTTTATTGTTTGGAAGTAATAGGAGAATATTTCATCCATGAGTTAGGGAAGAATGAGTCCATAGATCAAGTTTAAGAGAACAGTGTGGGAAAAAAATAAATTGTTTTCTGATTACATGCTATGGAGTTCAGCCCATTCAATATAAAGATGAAAGTCACTACAAAGATGCATGAAGTTCATTCACAGTACGAGAACAGAATTCCAGTCTGCCCCACTTAGGTATACAATAGTGGAGCATAAAGTGAACATGATGGATATTAGCATGATGTATTCAAATTTGACTTTGGAAAGTGTCTGCCTTTCAATCTGACCTCCTACCACTGATTTCTCTACTTTTTCTTTTGTACACCTGCATACCCTGGCTCAGCCTTTTAATTTAACTTAATACTGGGACAAAGCTAAGGAGATGCAAAAGAGGAGAATGGATGATCTCATGACACGTGGGGAGAAACTATCTTTTTGAACGTTATATAAACTTCACCTCAGTCCTTCAAGTCTTTATGAAGTGAAAATGTTATCTTTCTCTTTTTTTCCCCATCACCCAACTATACTCCCTACTTTTCCTTTTACAAATAATTATCATTTAGAAGAAACACCAACGAAAATGTTTCTGTTTCTTCTTCTTTCACAATGAGCCACCCCCCCCAAAAGGAGAGGAAACCAGTAATATGTCCATTTAAGCAGCTTTCTTTACATGGTTTAAGCCTTGGGGAACCAGTGTAAATTCTGGATCACAAACACATTATGTTTTTGCTAATAGCCACTGACTGCATAAACTTCCACTGAGATTTCTTGTATAATCTGCTCACACATGATTACTAAGGTGTTTTTGCTTTGTTACAGCAAACGAAGTGCTCATATATATCTTTGTGTAAAATTCCTCTGTTGGCAAGCCATTTTTCTTAAAAATTCCACACTGGGCTAACTCTTTGGTACAAATTTTTTTTTTTTCTCTTAAGTCAGTGAGTATAAAATTGTGGACAATTATTTTTATTTATTACTGCTAAAGAACATTTTTTTAAGCCATAAATAATCCCTTCCCCTTCTGTTGGCGCATAGAGACAAGCTCTAAGAGGTTGAGGTGGTAGGCTTGTGAGAGTTTCTTGAAAAAAATAACAATAACTTTGTAGCCTAAAAACACAAAGCTATGCACTTCACATGAACAAAGTATTGACCCAGATTGCTTTCTGTGTCCTTAAGAGAGTTATGGAAATAAATTATATTTTGCTCTATTGTGTGCCTTTCTTTTCTCTTTGTCAGCCATCATAGCCTCTACTACTGTGGTATCAAGAAATTGAATTCCATTTCTGACTCATTGCTTTGCTTTTTCTTTTTGCGCTTATCATTGCCCCAGACCATTTACAAAGGAACCACATGGCAGCCAATGAAGCTGGTGTGCAGTGATTTTGCTCTCTCTCCCCTCCCCTTTTCCTGACTCCCCAATATCTTCTTCACTTTCTTAATTTCTCTCTTTCTTATGGCCATCGCCTGTGGAAATTTTTTTTTTTTGTCTTATTATATCTTGTGATCTCAGTGGTTGAGAAAGAATGGGTAAGAATGCAAACTGAGAAATTAAAGTTTTGTTTTGTTTTGGTTTGGTTTCTCTCTCTCACCATGTGGATGCCTGCATTCCAACCCTCTGGGTCTCATTCCTGCCTTAAAGATCCCCTCTTTAGGGGCAGCCCCAGTATGTGAACGGTGTCTTCCCTTGCTGCGGGTACCTTACTGGCATCTCAGTTTTGACCTTGGATTTATTCTTCATTGAAACCTTATTGTACAGTTGATGGTTTCTGTAGAATTACCAAACCACGAAATAGTGAAATTCAGAACAATGAATATTTATGTAGCTTACATATATAGAGAGACAACCAGATATACAGAAATGTAATTATTTTCATTTTATGAGCCTGTTAACATGATGATCATTTCTTAATCCATTTTGAGGCTAGACATCTCCTAGTATTTTATACACAAACATGGTCTCTGCTGGGAAGTGGTGAGAGGAGGGTTAGGACACATGCTCTGAGTGGCATTCACTAGGCCCTACTTCTTTAGTGTCTTTAAACTTTTGTTTGCCCAAGTGGAAAATTAGGGATATGATAACACCTCCCGTGTAGAATCATTGTGAGGATAAATATGTTAATGTGCAGCTCTTACCTTCACCACTGATCTCCTGGCCACTCTTTTTTTTTTTTTTTAACATCTTTATTGGAGTATAATTGCTTTACAATGGTGTGTTAGTTTCTGCTGTATAACAAAGTGAATCAGCTATACATATACATATGTCCCCATATTTCTTCCCTCTTGCATCTCCCTCCCTCCCACCCTCCCTATCCCACCCCTCTAGGTGGTCACAAAGCACCGAGCTGATCTCCCTGTGCTATGTGGCTGCTTCCCACTAGCTATCGATTTTACATTTGGTAGTGTATGTAAGTCCATGCCACTCTCTCACTTCGACCCAGCTTACCCTTCCCCCTCCCCATGTCCTCAAGTCCATTCTCTACATCTGTGTCTTTATTCCTGTCCTGCCTCTAGGTTCTTCGTAACCTTTTTTTTTTTTTTTTTTTTAGATTCCATATATATGTGTCAGCATACGGTATTTGTTTTTCTATTTCTGTCTGACTTACTTCACTCTGTATGACAGACTCTAGGTCCATCTAACTCACTACAGATAACTCAATTTCATTTCTTTTTATGGCTGAGTAATATTCCATTGTATATATGTGCCACATCTTCTTTATCCATTCATCTGTTGATGGACACTTAGGTTGTTTCCACATCCTGGCTATTGTAAATAGAGCTTCAGTGAACATTGTAGTACATGACTCAACCCAATCCAAAAATGGGCAGAAGACCTAAATAGACACTTCTCCAAAGAAGATATACAGATTACCAACAAACACATGAAAGGATGCTCAACAACATTAATCATTAGAGAAATGCAAATCAAAACTGCAATGAGGTTTCACCTCACACCAGTCAGAATGGCCATCATCAAAAAATCTACAAACAGTAAATGCTGGAGAGGGTGTGGAGAAAAGGGAACCCTCTTGCACTGCTGGTGGGAATGTAAATGGATACGGCCACTATGAAGAGCAGCATGGAGGTTCCTTTAAAAACGCCACTGTTTTTGCTCACACCACCCCTGTGCACCGGCCGCCAGGTCAGGTGTGCCCCTCACTCCTGGCTGTCCCCTACCCATCCCCCTGACAGGGAAGCTGAGCCTCCAGACAGCTACCTGTCTGACTCATTTAGGTCTCTCTCCAAGTCATCAGAGAGGCCAGCTTAGCTAACAATGAACTCATTATCCTCTTATCCTGTTGATTTCACTTTAGTGCTGGAATTAGATTACATTCTTCCTCTGTATGTATTTATTGCTGTGTCTCCACCACTAGAAAGTAAGCCCCAGAAGGACAGGAACTTTTGCTGTTTATCCACGGTATGTCTGTAGTATCTGGGACAGTGCCTGGCATGAAATAGAACCAGAATAAGCATAGTTTCAATGAATATAGGCGTAAGTGAAAAAATGCTTATGAATCCCTTAACAGACTGCTTGTCACATAGTAAGAACTCAAATTATGTCATCCATTACCTTTATTATCAATATGATTATTACAAATTGATACCAAGCTATGATAAATCACACGATGAACAGTGAGTGTGGAACAATTTCTACACCACAGTCCTGTTTATCTTTTCTGCACTATTCTGAGTTTTTCCTCCTGAGTAAAACCTTGAATCAATATATTTGACTGGTTTATCTATTTTCTGAAATCAAATAGGAAAATGTTTGTTTTGTTGACAGAATGTGTGCATCTGACACAGTGATTCTTTTCCAGGATATATTGTAGCAGCTGTTTTCTAGTCATTCTCAGCTTTGTACTCATGATGTTTTGTCTGATTGATAAGTTTCATTCAAACTTTAGGTACTGGTTTGTGTTTCTTTTAACATTATTCTATCTATTGGTGTTATAACCTATATACATCTATATAGTTTATCTACCAATTATTTATTTTGCTGCTCTGCTAGTTGTCATTTTTTGTACCTATCATTAACCTGATTTTCACAAAACTGTAAGTTCCATGAGAAAAGGGAGTGTTTTCTGGGCATTCCTAGTACTTACATTATAGGTGTTCAATATATGTTTGTTAACAAAATATTTATTTATGAACTCATCTTGGTAGTTGAAACTAGATTACCCCTTAATTTTCCCAACAAGTCCTTCAATATGGCCCAAAAATGCCTTGCTTCAATCACTTATTTGGCTTTTTAAGAAATTTACATTATAGAGTGATTTTATGGGGTTTATGCAACTTTATTTTCCTTGAGCCTGGATTCGCTCCCCAACTACTGTGGTATTGTTTCTAGTTATAAATTCTCATCAAATTTCAAAATTAAAATTGCCATAATTTATATCTGATTAATTAATCTGTTATATCCAAGAGTTTTCAGTCCAAAAAAATTGTTAATATAAATTACTGATGTTTACTATTCCTCTTTCCTTCATTGTGAGAAACTTTAGTGAGTGCTTTAGTCATATGTTTTGTTTTGTTATCCAGTTAGTTTGTGGCTATTGCAAAAGCCTGGGTGAAACTTGCAATGTGTTAAGTGGGCAAAGTATGCTTTAGGTTCTCCTCGTCCTCCCCTAAGGAAGTAGTCACTTCATCTTACCTCTCCTCTATCAAAACCAGCTGTGAATCAAATTATTTTAGAAATCATTCACTTCAATATAAAAATGACAGCTAGCCTAAAATTACACTTCTTTGCAAATTTGAATTTTTAATGACCTAAGGTCAGTGGAATTTCAGTCATAACGAAATAGCCATTGGGTCTTCAATGCATCCCTGCCACATGCCCTAGTCCTATTCCAGTATTGCTTAAACATTTTAAACAGTGCTACCTGCATCACGTGCTCATTCTTTCTCTGCTCTCCATATTCGCCTTCCCAACCTGCTGCCCTAGTCTCTGCACATCATAACCTCTCGTGTTGTTGTCACCTTGGAAGGTCTTCTCCTGGACTCCACTTGACCAAATCTCTCATATTAAGGATCTCCTCAGGAGACATCTTGGCCAATTGCTGCTTTGCCTGGCCACCCAGTTCAAAGTTCATTCGCTTTACCTTTCAGCTCCCATAAACCTTTATTTATAGTTCTCTTTGAGGCAAGTGTTTTCTTCCCTGCTTTACAGTCTCTGTGCACAGATATGTCTTTCCGATTACACTGTGATACCAAAGGTAGAGAATGTTTTAGATTGTGAATATGCAGTCCCCAGATGGAATCAGAGCTTGCCATGTATTCAGTCCTTAGCTGTGACCTTGCATTTAATTCTGCTTTGGGAAGGGATAAGGGAGTGAGATAGGAGAAGTGAAAAAATTTCTATGTAATAATGCCTTGGATTCCAAAGAAAACAACCACATCTTTCCCTCATGTATGCATAATGAGAAAGGCAAAGGGCACCCTTAGATTGAGACAAAGGTCATTTTATTTTTTATTTTTTGACACTTCTCTTCCCAGGGAACTTCTTGAAGCCTACAGAAAGGGTAGAATCATGCTGAGTAAGACCATGGGGTTTATATTAGCTTTTCTTTTATGAAATTGGAGCTACCAAGATACAAACTAGAATAGACTTTTTTTTCACTCTTCTCTAAAGAGAGGGTATATAAAATTGTCCAGTGATTCACAATTCTGCCAGTTCTAGGTTAACCAGTCACTGGGGCCTAAGGTTGCCCTCTCTCTCCCCAGAGCGGACCCCAAGACAAGGTTTCATGAGACAATGGTTTATTAGAAGGTACTCCAAGGAGTGAGGAAATGGCACAGGACAGGACAAGTAAGGATGGAGATAAAACAACGTGTCGTGGAAAGTACATTGGACTCAGTCTCGCAGGGGGCTCTGGTGACGATGAAAGTCACACTTCAAGCTGTCCTCTCTGGGCACGATATCTATATGTCCTCATTAAGATCTGCCCCCAAGGGTGCATCTCTTCCTAGATGCAGGCAAAGCCGAGTCCAGAGGGTCAGGGGCAGCCCTCCTCTAGGGAGCCACAGGTGCTTGCTGCTGGGAGTGAGGGCACTTCAGAGCCAGTGTACACGCTGGTGAAGGGATCGATGCATCAGCCTGGGTGTCGGGGGAGCAGTGGCATAGCTGCAATCCCAGCCTGCACTCTGCATTGGTTTCTGCTGAGAATCCTGGCCCAAGAGGGAGAGCTGATAGGGGCAGTGCACTCCAAGTGCACGCAATAAGACGGTGCAATGTCTGTTGAGGGTTTACAAACAAAAGTAAAATAAAACTGGCTAAAAGTCAGTCTGCTTTTTATTATCACCAGCAATTCTGAATACTGTCACTGATAAAATACTTCCAACCCCCTTTCCCCTAATCCCGTGTACATTATCTTGGTGTGCTGCCATCCTGGCCCACTCTTAGGTACTTAAATATATAAAATTTTAATCCCTACCATGCCTAAAAAATAATACTTGGACAAGATATGTATTTTTTCTAAATGTCAGTCCTTATCCCTATAATTACAAATGATTTAGTGATCTTTTTATACCATGTGAAAACAAAACAAAAAGCAAGAAAAAAATTTTCTGTACCTATGAGGCGTAGATGTGTCTTTCTAAAGCTGAATCATCACAGGCATAGAGGGGGTGGAGCAGCAGAGGGGCAGGACAATTTGACAATGCGGGAATGTTAACCCAGCATTTTAATTCATCCATTTCACAAACGTTTCTTGAACAACTGCTGGGTGCTGGGTGCTGATTGCTGTGCACATCTTGTAATAAATGATTATGCAAGTATAAATTATTGTATAAATATGTAGAGGATACACACGCATACATAAAATATATCTTATGTATACGCACAGCAACTATGTACATATCTCTCTGAACTGTGGTTCCTTTCCTTATTTGACTTAAGTCACTGCCGTGTCTCTCAATATAGCCTGCTATATTTATCTCCATTATACTAAACTCTTCTAAAGAGAGAAGTGTCTTGCCTTTGGAATAACTTTTCTTCCTTCCTTATTAACCAGAGCTCTACTGCAGTTCATTTCAGTATCCTGAGCAAGACAGAAAGACCTAATTCACTACAGAAGCCTAATGCATGGTTAAACTCTACAGATTATTTGCTAGTGAGTCAGCCTGTTTACCAAGATAATTCAACTTGCAAATTAGTCATGTAGAAAGATTTAGTTGGCGAGGATAGAGTAGGCACATTTGCCCCTAAAAATAGACACACTATGCTTGTTCCTGAAGCAGTACAGTAGCACCACACATAAGAGACACAGTGAGGCAGCGAGAGACTTTTTTTTTTTTTTTTACTCATCCAAATGATCAATTCCTTTCCCTGATAGAGCTTGGAGCACATTGCCAAGCATTTGTGCCAGCTTTTTTCTACACTGGAAAATAACCCCTGGCCCATGCTAATGAATCAGGCACTAGCAGTACCAATTGGTCTGGTTCTTCTTTTGCTTTTTGCATTGCTAACATTTCCTCCTTCCAGCTTGGGAGTTGCAGCTGCAGGGCTAGAGCTGTAGCATATTTTTGGCTCTTGTCTCTTGAAAATGGCATCATGGAGCTAGAGAAGTGAAGTGCCGTACTGGCTTACATATATGAGGAGTGGAAGGTATTTAGAGCCTGAGTAGGAGTATTTGAAATCCTTTGTAGAAATGTAATGTGTTGGGCTATGAGGTTGGAAAAGTATCCCCTATCAGGTATATTCAGTGATATTTCTTTCAGAGTTGCGAGGTGAATCTAAAGCTTGATGGACATTTGTACCAACCATTCTTTCTGGAGAGAGACATTTGCTCTTAGTATGCTCTTGGCTATCCTCCAGTTGCATCACTGCAAAATGTAAGCTTCCTCGTGTCTTGGAGATGAGCTAAAATGTTTTCCCTTTAGATTATTCTACTTTTAGACTTTAAGTTTGCAAATGTAGTAAAAAGTTAAATCAATGCACAAATAGCTAACAACAGAGTACAATTAGTAAATGGATACGTTATATGTAGTCTGTCCACTGGTGTTGCTGAATCACATCCTAATGTCAAACAGAATGTAATAATTCAGTCTAGAGATACTTCAGAATGAGGTGCTGAGAAATACAGAGCCCCCACATGTATTTGACAAGCTGTTTGTAATGGGAGAAGGTTCTTGACTAGAAGGACTGGTATTTTATGGGGAAAGACACTGCACATAGACACGACCTTATGTAGCACTCAGGAAGACGTTGCCTTTATTAGAGTATAGCATGACTTCTCAGAATAAACCAGTGCTAGAACTCATTAATGAGGCTTCTTCAGCAAATTACTCCGACTGTGGATATGCTTGCATATTGCTGGACTGAAATACGAAAATTTGCATGTGTTTTTCCAGCTGTGCTTATTTGTTTAATTTAAAAGATCAGCTGCAAAAGAAATTCTGATCATATTCGTAAAGTACAAGAATGGCCCCAGTTTCCTCATCACATTTGAAGACTGATTTGTTTCACACAGTAACTTCCTGTCACTTGTTGCCTCCACTTTACCCAGTATGCCATTTGAAATTTGGAGAACCCATTCCATGTGCAAACTGTGGGTGGATTTGAGTACAAGTCATAAGGAAATACTGTAATTGCTAAAGAAATAGAGGCATAATCATTGTCTTCTAACAACTTGCCATTTTTCTCTAGTGGCAACATACACTATATATGGTTTGAACAACTGGAAGCCTGTCAAAGCTATGAAATAGAATACAAACAACAGCTAATGTTTATTGAGATTTGCCATATGCTCTGGAATAGGCTCAGGTTAGGTGCCTTATCACATTTAATCCTCTCAACCCAATTGAGATATTTAAAGCCCAAAGGTGTTAAATATCTTGCTTTAAGATTCCAGGGCCAATAGCCCATATAGTTACCATTATTCAGTATGGTCATGTTTCTATATAACTGCTTTGGAATCAAGAGTAATTCATCTGAGGTTATTTCTCATAGAGGTAAGTTTAGAAGAACTGAAAAAAGGCACACTTCTAGGCACTGAAGATAGAAAAATGACTAAGTAATGTGCCCAATCTTAAGCAGCTTTCTATGGGAGTGGTAAAGACACAAATCAAGCAATATTACATTCTATAATCAACATTATGCAGAAGAAGTGCCTGGTGGGGGTCTGTGTGCGACTATGATGAACACAGAGGAGCACACAAAACCCAGAGAAGATCCCATTCTCCTTCCTGCAGGTGCAGATGCAGTGAGCTTGTGTCAAGAACTCGGATCTGAGCTAGTGCTTTCCCCAAGAAACCAACTGGCTAGAGGACACTTTCTATGGTTTCCCTGGAAACCTGGGGCATTATAGGGAAATATGTTGGGTTGACCTGGAAAGTACGGAACACTGTAGTAGGTGAATGTGTCCATTTTTCTTTCTTTCTTTTTTCCACTCTATGAACTCCACTTGGGGTCCCCTCTTTATAGATATTATATATACATTTACATAATTCGATATATATTTTATGTATAAATGATGTATAGTATTATACATACTATATAGTAAGTATATAGTAATAAGTAATATAAATAACATTTTATATATATACTATATTTAGAAGGAAATGCCATTTGCCTTGCTTGTCTGGACTACTATAAATGAAACATGTATGAAATTCAGTTTATACACAAGCATGAAACATATATCCCTTAATGTTAAATCTATTTCTAATCCCCATTCCACTAGAATGCCTGAAGTATTCATCCAGGACTAAAAACTTCAGCAGTTTTTTGAATCATGAATCTCATATCAGTTTCCATTTATCTCTGTGAGAAGAGCAACCTCTCAAGTAGCGAAAATAAAAGGCTTGGAGTATTAGAGATGTATTCATGGATGAGTTTTCTGTGAGCTGGCCCAGTTTGAAGAAAACTATGATCTCTGGCCTTAACTACTGAAATCCTGGGTGCACAGAATGCAGAGCAGAGCTTGAGAAAGACTTATCTGGCAAGGATAGGCTCTGTGACAAAAAGTTACCAGCTTTAGGAAAAGAGGGAAGAAGGAAAAGAGCCCTAGAATAAGGCTGAAGGATTCAGAGAGGTCAGGTGGGAACACTGTAGATTTTCTAGAAGAAACTGAATTATGTAAATACTGTTCGATATTTCATGTTCTGCCAAATTCATAAGGCATGAATTTGAGAGGGGTGAGTCCAAAATCAGGAAGTCCAGGGAGGCTTTTTCGGTGACTTGGTCATGAGGGAATGTGGTCCTCCATCACTGCATTGGCAACAGGGTCATAAAGCTGTGTGCTCCTCAGTACAAGAAAGCCTTGGTCTGAGGACCAGGATGGGCTCCTCTACTCCAAGCCCACTCTCAAGCCCCTAAGACTTGTTCCTATCTCCTGTGTTCAGGACAACTATTTTTTAATAAGCCTTTAAATATTTCCCAGCATTACCATGAATGCAAACGGCAATTTATGGTGACCTTAGAAAGCTTTACAAAACAAGTTAGGTATTTTGAAGGCAACCGTAGCTATACTTCACAGGTCATAGAAAATGCAAGCCAAGTTATTAAACTGTGAGTAAAGGGTGTTGTGAGTGAAAACAACTGACGTTCAAGACAGCTGATTCCCAGGTTGTGCTAAGACATGCTACCCTGGTCCACATTTCAGAGCCCAAACTCTTACTAACATGTGGGTCTAATGAGATGAAGTGGACATAATTCCACATTCAAAAAATGAAGGGAAATTTGGAAAATATGCACAGCAGACAGAAATACTTGCATCTCAGAAATGCATTCAAGAAATGTCTGGTAAAACACAAAGGAAATCTTGGCTTAGCTAAAAATTAAGGGACTCATATTTTTAGGAAGGTGCAGCCGCTCTTCCTCATGAGTGACACTCCCACTAGAGCTAAGTATAGTAACTCACTGCATTGTCCACATAAAATAAAATTTTATATTGCAGGATGAATTTCAATAAAAGAATTGTATTCTCTCCCTTACTGGGTCTTGAAGTATTGGGGCCCAGAGTGACCAAATCAGAATTTATGTAACCCACACTCAGACGTTACTCTTCAGATACTTATCTCTGTGTCTGCCATCGATAGACAGATTACACATACAGATTTATTTTATAATTTATAATTATAATTTATAATTTGGGATTATCTTGTCTTCTCCTTACCACCCATAAATAGCTAGTTGTTCTCTCTTTCAGGTGTGGAGAGGATATGTTTATGACTAGGCAGTTTCTTTTCCAGTGTTTGGACACTAAATCCTTGTTTTCTCTACTTTTTTCTTTCAAATTATTCCTACATGTATAACACATAATTTGTCTGTCTTTATGTAT